>NC_057712.1:5002852-5050796 GCF_004010195.1 Chiloscyllium plagiosum | reverse complement strand
CCTTGTTGTGTTCCCCCAGCCTCCTGCCTGTCCCTCCTGATGCTGCCTGCCTTGCTGTGTTCCTCCATGCTCCTGCCTGTCCCTCCTGATGCTGCCTGCCTTGCTGTGTTCCCCCAGCCTCCTACCTATCTACTGAGAAACGCACTTTGTCATTCCAAGCTTGGTTGAGAATGGGACATTTTTGCTTTGACACCAAGGTCCTATCTCAATGCCTTACTTGATGTTTTTCCAAATTTCTGGCCATGGCGCATACCCTTCAGCGCCTGAGAAGAATATTGCCTTTGTTTTATTTTAAGTTTAATTCAGTATCAGTTCAATTCAGGTAGATTAAAAATAATTTGACGTAAAGCACATTTTCATGACAGGTCGAGTTCATAATAAAGTATCAGTTTGAATGTGAATAGCATATTGGGACACATTTGAGAACTTCACTTATTTTCTCATTCTGTGCTATTGAATGATCCAAGCTGGTGATTCACGCTGTGCTGCTTCAGGCAAGGTGCTGTGCCATCTGAAACTCTGGACACACCATCCAAACTTGCCTGCGATAAAACAAAACAAGGGGAAAATAAGAGTTGTAGGCCGGCAGACGCACATTAGCTCGGCAAAATATGCACCTTGTGTACTGACACCTCAGAGCTAATCAGCAAACTAGCACCTGCAGATTGCTGAGACTATGATGATCATCATGGCAGCCCCTTGCAGATGTGGATGACTCTATCCCACACTCAGCATGAGTCTGTAGGTGGCTGTACAGATCGATGGGGCTACCACAGGCTGTGTTACATTTGGGGCAGGGAGTGGTCATGGGAAGAGGGTGGGTGGTGTTGATGTGACACCGTGCTCCTTACGCTGTTTTCCCCCAACTTCCGCTTTTTCCTGACGGTAAGTCTCAAGGTGCTCTATGCCTTCCCGGATGCTCCTCCTCTACTATGGATAATCTTGGCCCAGTGATTCCCAGGTGTCGGTGGGAATGCCACACTTCCCCAGTGAGGCCTTGAGGGTATCTCTGAGGCACTTCCTCTGTCCCACCTGGGGCTGACCTGCTGTTTCGGAGCTGGGAGGAGAGCACCTGCTTGGGGAGGCTCGGGTCAGTCATGGGGACAACATGCCCAGCCCCATCGCAGCTGATTAAGGTGGGTGTGCGGTCAGTGCCTCAATGCAGGGGATGTTGGTCTGGTCGAGGACACTGGTGTTGGTGATTCACAGGATCTTCCACAGGCAGTATTGGTGGGACTGCTCCAGCACCTTGGGGTCCCTGCTGTAGCGTGTCCATGTCTCAGAGCCATATTGGAGGGTGGGAACTACCATAGCTCTATCTCCCATGAGCTTGATGTTGAATCTGATGATGTTGTCCTCGAACACCCTTTCCCTCAGAAGGCCCAAGACTATGCTCGCACACTGGAGGCAGTGCTGGATCTCTTCATCAATGTCTGCTTTGGCTGATACTGGATTGTCTATCAGCGGGATGATGCACTTTCAAAAATGATGGTGAGCTTCAATGGTTTTACCAAGTGTTTTGTACTGGTTCTGTGCTGTTGTCAGTTTTATTTTCAATGTGATAAAGATTGTTGTTCAGAAAGATGGTGTTTTTTTTCTAACATATTAAAGCTATTTGTATTTACTGGTTGGTGCTGTAATGCCTTCAAAATCATAATTTAGAATGATCACTCAATCCATACTATCATAAAAATTGATTTGTCCTGCAAATCTTTCAAAATTATCTTTACTTTTTTACCCAATCCAGCAGTTTCCCTTTGATACTTACATGCATTGATCACTGATAATCATTTAAAGATGAACTTTCTGAAAAAAAACTCAATAATTATCCTAAAAATAATTCATAATTGTGCTGTTAAAAACAGCATGAAAAATGGCCACAAGATAATTACTAAGGAATGCTGTAACCACTTCTAGGAGTCTCCCATGTGGTTAAAATTATGACACAAACATTTTCTCAAAGAATCTTGAACAGAAATTGAAGAAAAGATGTTTCCATTAGCCTCTGAGTCTCTTCTTTTAAAGATTTGTTACAGTGGTGATAGTTTGTGTTCAGGAGAAAGAATGGCACTGGTGCTGATAAATGGAACACACCTTTGTTTCACTATGTGCCAGCATTTTTTAAAAACAAACTTGCAGCACCTGTTTTATTCTGTTAAGAACAAAATTCTGTCGAGACATAGAGTCCTAAAGCACGGAAGCAGACCCTTCGGTCCAATCAGTCCATTCTGACCATTATTGCAGACTTAACGAGTCACACCTGCCTGCTCCTGACCAATAACCTCCAAACATTTCCTATTCATGTATCTATTCAAATGTCTATTAAACGTTTCAATTGTACCTGCATCCACCACTTTCTCAGGAAGTTCATTCCACATGCTCACCACCTTCTGTGTAAAAACATTTGCCTCATTTGCCTTTTTAAAAACTCTCTCCTCTTACCTTTAAAATGGGCCCCTTAGTCTTGAAATCTCCCATCCTAGGGAAAAGACAACTACCACTAACCTTTCATTATTTTATAAACTTGTAACAGGTCACCTCTTAACCTCTTACATTCCAGTGAAGGAAGCCCCAGCCTTTCCAGCCTCTCTCTAAAACTCAAACCTTCCATACCTGGCAACATCCTGGTAAATCTCTTCTGAACCCTCTCCTGCTTGTTAATATCCTTCCTGTAGGAGAAAGTGAGGACTGCAGATGCTGGAGATCAGAGCTGAAAATGTGTTGCTGGAGAAGCGCAGCAGGTCAGGCAGCATCCAAGGAACAGGAGAATCGACGTTTCAGGCATGATTCCTGAAGAAGGATTCCTGAAACGTCGATTCTCCTGCTCCTTGGATGTTGCTTGACTTGCTGCGCTTTTCCAGCAACACATTTTCATCAATATCCTTCCTGTATCTGGATGACCAGAACTAGTCACAGTATTCCAGAAAAGGCGTCACCAATGTCCTGTACAACCTCAACATGACTTCCCAACTCCTATGCACAAAAGACTGAGCAATGAAGGCATGCATGCCAAATGCCTTTTAACCACCCTGTCCATTTGTGACACAAACTTCAAAGAATTATACACTTGTACCCCTAGGTCCCTCTGTTCTACAACACTACCCAAGGCCCTACCATTGATTGTATAAGCCCTACTTTTGTTTGTTGTACCAAGATCCTATGTTCTTAAACATGTCCTGAGTTCAGCAGCCTTACCTGTTAAGACCCTTTCATTGGAAAAATGCAATTTAATTCCTCAGGTTACTATATACACTGACTCTTCCTTGTCTTTCATTTCTAATTAACGTGCTGTCCTCACATTCAGAATCTTCCCCAACAATCCTTCTGTTTACACCATTACTTAGAATTCCTCCATTCCCCTCTTTATCAGTATAAAGTCTCCCTTAATTGATTAAACAAATCTCCCTGCTAAGATATTGATCTCTCTCCTGTATAGGTTAGACCGATCCTTTTTGAAAGATCTTTTCTATCCCAAAAGGCATTCCAAATGTCCAAAAACCTGAAATCCTAACAATTCACCAGCCCTTCAGACATTGATTTATCTCTTTTAACCTTTTGTTCTTTCCCTCGTTTGGGTTTGGCATTGGGAGTAAATCAGAAATTGCTACTTTTAAGATTCTATTTATTAATCTTGTACATAACCTCTTAAATTCACTTTGTACTGCTTTAATCTTTTCCCTAAAAATGTAATTCATACCAATGTAAACAATAATTACTGGCTTCACAATCTCACCTTTAACATATTTGAAATGTGCAGAGACATCCTTAATCCTAGTACCAGGAAAATACCAAACCGTCCTAAATTTACACTCTCAGCCACTAAATCTCCTGTCTATGCTCCTGATAGGAGAGTCCCCCATAACAATAATTTTATTAAATCTTTTCAAATGTTGCCTAACAAAGGAATCATTCCAAGTGTCCAATAACTGACTGTCCCTTCCATTTTCCTCAGAGAGACGATCCCCGTCTCCAGTTCCAAAAACTGAATATCTATTTATAGAATCATAGAGTCATAGAGATGTACAGCATGGAATTGACAGAGGAATAACTACGAGAGGCTTTTGAACTACGTTCTTAACTTTTCTGACAGTCACCCATCTATCTGACAGACCCTGCAGTGTTATAACTTTTTAAATTTACTAGCCATCTCACTGTGTATATAATATGTGTCCTTAATAATACTAAGCCCATAAAAAAAATGTTTCAATAACACCTTCTATATAATATAAGCTGCCTTTCATTGCCTACAGGAAGTAACATTAAAATGGAAAAAAATAAATATATATATATCAAACATATAAAACTTAAATAAGATCAACTACCTACCTGATTACCTGACTAAAAAGTCTCTTCTTCAATAAAGTCCTCGAAGAAAAAAGTCTTCTCCAGAGCTGACCATGTGCAGGACTGTCCTTCTTTTAAAAAAAAACTTCTACTGTCCAAGCAAAAACCTTTACAATGTCAAATAAAAACCTTAAAAAAAAACACAAGATTTTTGTAACTTCTGAATTAGAATAAAATAAAAACCTTCCTGTAGACCCTGTAAAGCTCATTAAAAATAAGGGTGTTCAAAAAAAATGATGAATTTCTTTATGTAGTTTTTGTGGCTTTTTTGAATGTTAATGAAACAAAATGAATACAAATCTTATATTAATGAACTATGATGACTGTAAAGACTTTTAAAAAACTGTAATAAATCTTTAACGAAGCCTGCAATCCCAGGATTTTGAGATGCTGGTGTTGGACTGGAGTGTACAAAGTTAAAAATCGCACAACACCAGATTATAGTCCAACAGGTTTAATTGGAAGCACTAGCTTTCGGAGCGCTGCTCCTTCATCAGGTGATTGTGGAGGATACAATTGTTAGACACAGAATTTATAACTAAAGTTTACAGTGTGATGTAACTGAAATTATACGTTGAAAAATACCTTAATTGTTTGTTAAGTTTCTCATCTGTTAGAATGACCATGTTAGTTTCACGTTTTTCATACACACACAAGCCCATATGCATACATACACATACACATTTGTTGGATGAATTTGTACTTGCAGAGTTACATTGTACTTTGCTCAAAAACTGCCTGAATACACGTAAGACTCTGTTAACTCATTTTTTAGATTAAAATCAGTCTAAACATTATGGCACAGACAGGGAACACGGGGGCTAACACCTTCAACATCTTATCTGGGCTGACACCAATTCTTACAGTTAACCTGAGAATGTAACTTTTAAAAAAAGGTTTTGTGATTTACATGGTCATTCTAACAGATGAGAGACTGGTAAGTGGTGAAGATCCATTTCCATCCATTTACGTCTCATATTTGATAATCTTCCCGTATTTCTGCAGAGAGCCTTGCAGTGATGAGAAACTATTTGGCGTCAATTCCCAAAGTGAAAGTCAGAGCAGGTACCTGGCAGATGCAGCTCAGCACTTGCTTTTCTAAGCCTTCACCTTAAAAGCCATTCATGAATATCTAATGGTATGATCCATGAGTGGGCAGTGACCATCTCCATCTTTGGTCAGCAAAAGTTGGAATTGGCAAAACACCAGCCCCACTGCATCACTGTGGCCAATCTCCATCTAACTCAACTTACAGTTTAGCATTGCATTACAACATGGTGGCTCAGTGGTCAGCACTGCTGCCTCACAGTATCAGGGTCCTGAGTTTGATACCAGCCTTGGGCAACTCCATGTGTGGTGTTTGCATGTTCCCCCTGTGTCTGTATGGGTTTCATCCCACAATCAAAAGATGTGCTGGTTAGGTGAATTGGTCATGCCAAATTGCCCTTGTGTTCAGAGATGTGTAGATTAGGTGCATTGGTTGGGTGGGTTATTCTTTGGTGTTGGGTCAAATGGCCTGTTTGCACACTGTCAGGATTCTATGAACACCATTCTGGATCACATGGATAATTGCCATTGCAATGCTCCCACCATGTCTCTCTGTGCACAGGGTTACCCATCCAGACTGTGCATGTACGCAGGAAGTGTTTTATGGCTCTGAGTTTTATTTCCTAACTTTGTGCATTGCAAGCAGTAGATTAGACTGAAAAGATTACAAACAAAACTCTGCTTCATCTGGAAGGTTTATTTGGGGCCTTTGATATTGAGGAAGGATGAGGTGAATGGGCAAGAGTTACAACTTCTGCGATTGTATGGGAAGGTGCCACGGTGGAGTGAGGAAGTGTTTAGGCGTGACGCAGCAGTGGATCGTGGTATCACAGAGGAAAAGGTCCCTGTAGAATGCTGGCAGGTGAGGGAAGGGGAAGATGTGCGGTGAGGTATCAGCACCTGAGCTGGTACTGCATACATTGCACACCCAGGCCATGCATCCTCCCGGTGTATTCCTCAGTGGTGGAGGAGCAACTGAAGGGCTGGGCTGTATGTGTGCTTCTAGTGCTGTGTCAGAGAAAGGAAGCCATTTGTTGTGTAATTGGAGGTCTCCTGAGTATCTTGAGAATAAGTTGACAGTGTTGGTGGTGGGGCAAGAACCCAGTGAAACTGATCAGGTTGCCTTGATATGGCGGTCTCAGCATCTGTCTTCTCCAGCCCCAGGAACCGAAGTTCAAGCATCTCACTATTCACAATGGACACTGTTTCCCGTAACCAGAGTAAAGGAGGGATTGAGTGAGATGAAAGTGAATGGAAGAGCTGTGAGTGGTGGTTTAGGAGCAGCAGGAGTTGGGAGATGTCTGGAGTGTGCGAGGAGGGAGCACAAAGGACAGGACAGCAAGGTGGATGAGAATGTCAAGTGAAGGTGCTGACTGCTAAAGTCAGAATTCTGGATCTTTATCCTTGATGATGGTACAGTGCAGGAGCAGAGCTAAAGTGCAGGTGGGGAATCAGAGACAGGTGGTGGTGTTTAACCCTCACAGGGCACAGAACTTCATTAATCTTCTCTGGGCACTGCTGGGCATTTCTTCTGGTGCATTAAAAAACTGACCGTGGTTGCTAACTAGGCCCAGTCTGGCTGGCTTTTGAAGACCCAGTGGCCTCCTTCACCAATCCGTAAGAAAAGGGATGATCGAACTTGCACCACCCATCCATCCTCTCTAAGCTCTCTTCTCTGAAGTGGGATGTGTCTTCAGTAACAATGGTCGAGTGTCAGAGTATGGGTGAGTGTTCCTGTAGAGTTTGAGGTGAAGCAGAGCTAGGATTGAAACATGGCACCCAACATGTGAATGAATAAAGGTGTCAGGAGCAATGAGCATCTCTGCTTCTGCTGTAGCAGTTTCACAAGAGAAGGGGATCATAGAGCATCAATGTGTCATACATGAGGGGAACAAGGGAAGATCGTGTAAGCAGAGCCAATCATTTCAGAGGTGGTTAAGAGTTGAACAAGCTGCTATGGGTCTGCAGTTATATGACTGAGTATGGGTGACCGAGTTATGACAGTGAGCCAGATTTTTTTTTAAACCATCAATGAGAGCTTCATGAGTGAGGTGAGAAGAGTTTTAATATTTGGGAGAAGATTTGTAGCTCGGATGCTCGTTGTTGTGGTTCTGTTCACAGAACTGGGAATTTGTGTTGCAGACGTTTCGTCCCCTGACTCGGTGACATCCTCAGTGCTTGGGAGCCTCCTGTGAAGCGCTTCTGTGATCTTTCCTCCGGCATTTATAGTGATTTATAAATGCCGGAGGAAACATCACAGAAGCGCTTCACAGGAGGCTCCCAAGCACGGAGGATGTCACCTAGACAGGGGACAAAACGTCTGCAACACATATTCCCAGCTCGGCGAACAGAACCACAACAAGAGTTTTAATCATTAAGGGAATCATATGTAATCGGGAAAGACAGAAAAATAGAGTTGAGGATTGTCAGGTCAACTACAGTCTCACAGAATGGTGGAGCAGACTTGCTGGATTGAATGGCCTGGCTTATCCCTTTAACTAATGTCATCACTCTTTCGGAAATGAACTTCCTATCCTAGATTTACTCATTAAGATTAAATTTCATGAGCTATCATGGTGAGTTTTCATCTGGCATTGTGGATCATCAGCTCAATGATGTTAACACTAGGTCACTTGTCTCTGGTGCTATAGGAATGAATGTTGTTACAACATCAACGCTCCTTAAATTTGGGTCAATGGGCTGAAGAATGACAGATGGAGTTTAATTGTAAAATGTGACGTATTGCATTTTGACAAGGGCACACCTATACAATTAAAAGTAGTGCTTTGGGTAGTGTTGTAGAACAGCGAGATCTCGGGATTCAGGTACATAGATTTAAAAAAAAGACCCAAGGGGTAACTGTTTTATGCAAAAAGTGGTTCATGTGTGGAATGGACTTTCAAAGGAAGTGGTAGATCTGGGTACATGTGACTTCTAAAAGACATTTGGATAAGCATATGCATAAGTAAGGTTTGGCGGGAAAAGGCAGGTGGGATTAGTTTAGTTTAGGATTATGTTTGGCATGGACTGGTTGGACCAAAGGTCTGTTACCGTGCTGTATGACTCTATGACTCTTAAAGGAAAATTTCCCTTAAGGTCAATCTCGAGACTCTCTCTGAACGATTTAATAAAGACTGAGGTCTTTAACAGGTTAGGGTTGGAGCTGACTTGGAAAAGTGGATGCTGTCACTTGCTTCTCTTCTGATGGAGCAAACCTAAAACTCTTTCTACATTACCTGTCATCCAGTATGATGTTCAACTTAATAATTATGATGGACAGAAAATAAAACTTCAAAGTTCCCAAGTCCCATTTTCCAGACAATATTTGCATGTAGCACATGAGAAAAATTCAGTCAGAGGCAGGTCTTCGCGATGACAGTGGACGAAATGGAAATCTCACTCAAGATGGTAAGACAACAATGAATCTCAATGGCAAATTTTCTGTCATTCTATATTGCAATTCCATCTACATTCAAGAGGAAAGGCTTGCTCTCCACTATCTGGATAGCCAATGGAAGTATAAATGGGCAGTGATTCCTCTGGACATGTACTATAAGACAATACTTGTAGGAAGGAATAATTGGAAAGTTAGAGAGCTGGGAAATTAGACAATAGAAACACCTTTCTTTCCTATGATGGCTCTATCTTTTTAACTGGATTATTGGATAATAAACCTGGAACATAAATTGATCTGTATAAATTGATATATTGATCTGTTCATGGCTTATGTGAAGTATTTCTGAGGGAGATCATTCCTGTTAGGAGCTGATAATCAGGTCACTCTGAATCTATTATACATTGGTGACTAAATAACTAAATTAGTGACTTTAGTTCTTCAACAAACATCAGGTTAATTCACCTGGGTTCAGGTCTTTCACAGGCAGTAGCTAGAACAATATTTTATGGCTCCTTCCACATCCATCAAAGTTTCACCTGCACATGCACCAATATCATTTATTGTATCCGTTGCTCCCGATGCGGTCTCCTCTACATTGGGGAGACTGGATGCCTCCTTGCAGAGCGCTTTAGGGAACATCTCCGGGACACCCGCACCAATCAACCACACCACCCTGTGACCCAACATTTCAACTCCCCCTCCCACTCTGCCGAGCACATGCAGGTCCTGGGTCTTCTCCACCACCACTCCCTCACCACCCGACGCCTGGAGGAAGAACACCTCATCTTCCACCTCGGAACACTTCAACCCCAGCACATTTATCTCTCCACCCTGGAGGCTTCCTGCCTCTATTCCTGATTTTCCTGCTCCTCGAAGTTGCTGCCTGACCGGCTGTGCTTTTCCAGCACCACTTTGATCTAAACTCTGGTTTCCAGCATCTGCAGTCCTCACTTTTGCCTACTAATTAAAGGAGCACCTTATTCAAGAGGAGTAAACTGTGTAGCTGTTGATTAGTCTCGCATCCGTTTGAAAAAACACTTTGGTTCTGAAATTCCTGAAGAAAGTCTCCATTGCTGTAAGTGTGGTTGTTTGGGAACACTACACTGCTGAAGAATTTACTTTCTAGAATCTTCAGTTCCAGAAGATAGTGTTTGTTCACCTGATAAGAATAATGTTCTTCAGTCCAGATAAGCTCTAAAGCCTCAGAAAGTCAGAAAGGAATTCATCTCAGATCTCAGCATTTCCTTAGGTGTATAACAGAGAATTTTCAAGGTAAAGAAGAACTCCCACAGAACACTTTATTAGAGACAGGAGGTGAGTGAATGATTAAATTCTAACTTCCATGCAAGAAAATGGCTACATCAATGAAAAATGACAGAATTCTGACAGAAACCATGCTTCACCCCAAATTTTGGCCATTTCTTTCCATTCCTGACCAAGATCAGAATTTCAAGAGTTTATAATCTGGAAATGGGTATCAAATGTAAAACAATCTGTATTCCTAAGACCACAAGACTATAAGTAATAGGCTATAAGATATAGGAGAAGAATGAGGATATTTGAATCTGCTCCACCATTTGATCATGGCTGATACATTTCTCAAACCCATTCTCCTGCCTTCTCCCTGTAACCCTTGATCCCCTTACTAATCAAGAACCTACCTATCTCTGTCTTAGATATACTTGATGATTTGGTCTCCACAGCCCCCTGCAGCAATGAGTCCCACAGAGTCACCACCCTCTTGCTGAAGAAATTCCTCCTCAACTCAGTTCTAAAGAGTTGACCCTTCACTCTGAAGCTGTGCCCTCAGGTCCTAGTCTCTCCGACTAGTGGAAACATCTTCTCCATGTCCACTCTATCCGGGCCTCTCAGTATTCTGTAAGTTTCAATGAGTTACACCACTCCCACCCCTATTCTTCTAAACTCCATTAAATACAGACCCAGAGCCTCAACCACCCCTCATTTGACAAGACCCTCATGCCCATGATCATTCTGGTAAACCTCCTCTGGACCCTCTTCAATGCCAGCACATCCTTCCTTTGGGATAGGGTACAAAACTGCTCACAATATTACAACGTGTTCTGACCAGAGCCTTATACAGCCTCAGCAACACATCTCTGCTGTTGTATTTTAACCCTCTTAAAATGTGTTCTAATATTGTATTGGCCTTCCTAACTACCAGCTGAACTTATATGTTAACTTTAAAGGAAACTTGAACTAGGACTCCCAAGTCTCTTTGTGTTTTAGATTTCTGAAGCCTTTCCCAGTTTAGAAAATAATCTATGCCTCTATTTTTCCCACCAAATAACCTCATACTGTCCTACTGTCACTTCTTTGCCCACTCTCCTAGCCTGATTGAGTCCTTCTGCAACCTCCTTACTTCCTCAACACTACCTCTCCCTCTACCTATCGTTGTCCCATTTGCAATTATAGGACAAAATTGGACACAAAGCTTTAGGAGAATATGTTAAGGACAGATCACCAAAACATAGGAATGAGAGTCTAACCAGATTGTTTTATATCCAGCTCACATTTTACAGATTTTATAGAGTTTTTGAAAGAATGTCCGTGTAAATAAGGATTTCTGTTCAGTAAGTTTATCAAAACATGGAGAAAAAAGGGGAGACTTAATAGAGACGTGCAAAATAATACATGGCTTGGAAAAGGTGGATGCTAGGAAATTGTTTCAGTTAAACGAGGAGACTAGGACCCGTGGACACAGCCTTAGAATTAGAGGGGGTCATTTCAGAACAGAAATGCGGAGGCATTTCTTCAGCCAGAGAGTGGTGGGCCTGTGGAATTCATTGCCACGGAGTGCAGTGGAAGCCGGGACGCTAAATGTCTTCAAGGCCGAGATTGATAGATTCTTGTTGTCTCGAGGAATTAAGGGCTACGGGGAGAACGCTGGTAAGTGGAGCTGAAATGTGCATCAGCCATGATTGAATGGCGGAGTGGACTTGATGGGCCGAATGGCCTTACTTCCACTCCTATGTCTTATGGTCTTATGGTCTAAAACACAGGTAAATAGAGTTGAGCTACTAAAAAGAAGTGTAATCTAATGGAGAAATACAACAGATTCTACCCTTTAAAAAGTCTACTCATGGACCTATAACCTGTTTGGTTGTTCAGGATTTAAATATATAATTCTACGTAATTACGAATCCAGGTAGATAAAGCCCTTTAAAAAGGGCCAACATAATTACATGTTTATAAATGTGCCATTGAAAGCAATAGTTAGTAATGATGTATTTTACCAAACATCAGTTGGGTCATAGACTGAAACAGAAACAGGCTAAGAGGAAATTTAATGGGAATTTTGAAAATTATGAATATTATTAACAACACCGGGTTCAATTACTGCCTCAGGCGACTGACTGTGTGAAGTTTGCACTTTCTCCCCGTGTCTTGCGTGGGTTTCCTCCAGGTGCTCCGGTTTCCTCCCACAGTCCAAAGATGTGCAGGTCAGGTGAATTGGCCATGCTAAATTGTCCATAGTGTTAGGTAAGGGGTAAATGTAGGGGTATGGGTGGGTTGCGCTTCGGCGGGTCGGTGTGGACTTGTTGGGCCGAAGGGCCTGTTTCCACACTGTAATGTAATATATAATATAATATAATATAATATAATATAACACATTAGAAGAATGAGACAACCCAACTGATTCAGGTCTAAATGCCAAGTATGTGGCATCTTGCCATAGGAAGGCTGTTAGTCTGATTTCCTGATAATTCAGTCTTACTTTACCTCAGCCAAGGCAACAGTGGACTCAGTATAAATACCTTCAGTATCCTTGGGCAGGAAAGGGAAAATGCCAGGCTTCTTTCATGCTGCACAATGGTATTTGATGGCAAGTATTTACAGTCCTTTGCACCAAGGACACCATTGGTATGGACACAGGGAAATTGCACCCAATACCCTTCTAACTAATGAAATTTTCCCTCAGTGCCAAATTACCATGGAGAGGACATTAAATGTCATTCATTATTTCAACAAATCGGCTAGAAATGTTTGGACAATGGAAAGTAATGGAGGTGATTTGATTAATTAATGGTTACATGGTTAAGTTCCAGCTATGTGACCTTGCAAAATCAGGTCATGAGTCTATAGTAGAAAATGCATTTGCTTTTCTGGTAAACTGATGATGGTATTGATAAAAAAATGAACAAAATCATTGAAGGGAAAGCTTTATCGGTGGCACGGTGGCACAGTGGTTAGCACTGCTGCCTCACAGCGCCAGAGACCTGGGTTCAATTCCCGCCTCAGGCGACTGACTGTGTGGAGTTTACACATTCTTCCTATGTCTGTGTGGGTTTCCTCCCACAATCCAAAAATGTGCAGATTAGATCAATTGGCCATGCTAAATTGCCTGTAGTGTTAATGAAGGGGCAAATGTAGGGGAATGGGTCTGGGTGGGTTGCGCTTCGGTGGGTTGGTGTGGACTTGTTGGGCCGAAGAGCCTGTTTCCACGCTGTAAGTAATCTAATCTATTAAAAAAAAGCTTTCTGTCCGTCACAGAAGCTTGTCAGTACATTGAAATGGAAAAGAGAGTTATTTGACCCTAAGATCAAGGAACACCATTCGACTGAAATTTCTCATTTTTTAAGAATGTGGGGATGAACATGTTAGGTGAAGGTCATGACACAATCCCCACCCTTCCAGATAACTCACCTGATTATTTACCAATCAGCTCACAGACCTCGATGCTGGTGACCTGGGTTGCTTGAGATTGCAAACACTTGGAGCCGGGCAGATTCTGGGTCCTTAACTCAACTGACAAGGCTTGAGGGGTCAGTATTGTTTTTCTCACAGGGTATTTGGGAAGATGGGGTTTGGGGGAAGAGTCCTAGGGGAAAGGGAGTAACTCTCGGTGGCCATGCCATCCATCCATGTCCCTGATTGCTCCTGATTTGTGCAAAGTAGACCAGCTTCTCTCCAGGACAAATCTGCATTATTATTTCCACTTGGTGCCATCTCCTTTGCCAAATCCAGCCAAAAGAAAATTGCAACTGCTATCTTCTTAGCCCATAAAAATTAATTTCTGTTTCTCATAGACTGCTGAACATTATCATTGCATGGCAATTGTATTTTTTAAATGCGATGTTTGGCTGGCTGGCTGGGCCAGCATTTATTATCTGTCCCTCGTTGCTTATCGAGAAAGTGGTGGTGAACTGCCTACTTGAACTGCTGCAGTCCACCTGTTGTGGGTTGACCCACAATGCCATTAGGGAGGGAATTCCAGGATTTTGACCCAGTGACAGTGAAGGAACGGTGATATATTTCCAAGTCAGGATGGTGAGTCGCTTGGAGGGGAATTTGAAATGGTGGTGTTCCTACGTATCCGCTGCCCTTGTCCTTCAAGATGGAAGTGGTCGTGGGTTTAGAAGGTGCTGTCTGAGGATCTTTAGTGAATTTCTGCAGTGCATCTTGGAGATAGTCCACACTGCTGCTACTGAGCGTCAATGGTGGAGGGAGTGGGCTACTTTCTCATAGACATTGTTCTCAATAGAATTCAACTAGCTGATAACAATTAATTATTTGAATTAATAAAGATTGTCTTGGGGATAAATAGCTTTGCTTGTGATCAGCCAGCTTCTACTCCCAAAGGTGGAAATTGAAAGGCAGTTGATGTCTGTGTGGATCAAAAAGTAAATTTGAGAAATACATTTTTGTTCAGAGATTTCTCTAATGGACTGAAGTCACAGAATAACATATCTGTAATGAGGAAAAGTTAATGCCGGCATTATAAGCCACAAGGAAATAGCAGGGGAACATAACATAGTTTGATATAAAACTTCATAACCGTAAAAAGGAAAATTGTCAAGGATTTTATTTTGATGAGACCTTTGTGCAGATTGTTGTTTTCCAGCAAATTCAAATGCTATAATGTTTAAAATGCAACCACATTCATGTTTATGTCTGTCGAAAATAAGGGGTGCCAAAATATGCTTTGTTCTTCTTTCTTATTCACAACCTTGTAACATTAGACTAGAGTCATAGAGCAATAGGGTCATACAGCACAGAAACAGACCCTTCAGCCCAACTCATCCATGTGAACCAGGTCTCCTAAACTGAACTAGTCCCTTTGCCTGCATTTAGGTCATATCCCTCTAAATCTTTCCTATCCATGTATTCGACCAAATGTCTTTCAAATGTTGTAATTGTACCAGCCTCGACCACTTCTTCTTGTAGCTCAATCCGTACACGCACCACCCACTGTGTGAAAAAGTTGCCCCTTAGGTCCCATTTAAATTTTTTCCCTTTAACCTTCAGCCTGTGCCCTCTAGTTCTGGTTTCCCCTGTCCTGGGAAAAGACGTTGGCTATTCTCCTTATCATGATTTTAAAAACCTCTATAACGACACCCCTCAGCCTCCTACACTTCAGGGAAGAAAGTTCCCAGCCTATCCAGCTTTTCCTTATAACTCAAGGGCTCTAGTCTCGGTAACATCCTTGTAAATCTTTTTTTGCTCCCTTTCCAGCTTAATAACATCTTTCCTAAAGCAGAAATGTACATCAAATGTGGCCTTATCAATATCCTGTATCACTGTAACATGATGTTCTAACTCCTGTACTCAATGCTCTGATGATTAAAGCAAGCATAACAAATGGCTTCTTTCCCACCTCGTCTACCAGTGACACCACTTTCAAGGAATTATGTACTTGCATTCCTCGGTCTCTCTGTTCCAAAACACTCCACAAGGAGTGTGTAACTAACTGCGTAAGTCCTGCCCTGGCTTTTCTTATCAAAATGCGCTACCTCACATTTATCTGAATTAAACCATTGCATTAACCTAAGCCTCTTTGTACCAGGTGAACGTAAAGAATCCCATTACACATTGAAAAGAAAATAGGCTGTTGTATTTCTTTCACTCCACTCATTCATCAACAGTGCAGAAAGAGTACATACAGCCCATTAGGTCTGCACCAACTCTTCAAAGAGTATTCCGCGAGAATAACCCCTAAACATCTCTGTATAATCCCACATGGAGCTTTTACCATGACTAACTCACCTAACCTACACACTGTAGGGCAGCTTTTAGTGTGGACTGTGAGAGGAAACCAGAGCATCCAGAGAAAACTCACGCAGACACGGGGAGAACATGCAAACACCACACAGACAGTCAGCTGAGACTGGAACCGATCCCAAGTCCCTGGAGCTGTGAGCCAATAGTGCTAACCACTGAACACCATGCCAACCTATGTTGCACTAGACGTAATCAGCAGTTGATAAGGCAGGTTTAATTACTGTTACTTTAACGTTGGAGAAACATCCGTGCTTCTCCTGAGAGCACAAACATGTCCATGCCTCTTGCTGGTCTATCTCAGAATACCTCAGGCCTATCTCAGGTTACCATTCCTGGGTCACTTGCATCCAGACAGTCCCCCAAATCCCAAGTGTCAATCTGCTCTAGCCAGTTGATTTGGAGCAGTGGTTTGGTGCGTACAATTCACTGGATGCAAGAATAATAAGACTAGGGTCTCGATAGCGTCAACCAGTCTTATTGCATTAACAGTGTCCATGTACCTGAAGATAAACCAATGTGTACTAGCTGGATAATTGTAACGTCTATTTAGAGTTTGCACAATGCATGTCCATTTAGTTTATTATTGAGTGATCTGCATTACAAATGTAAGCACTGAACATTCTGTTCAGATTAATTTTCAGTGAGAAACACAATCCTTGCAATTAAAATGTGATGTCAGCTGCATGAATTAGGAAAATATTTCATGGAAACAACACTCTTGCATGTGGTATAAAGTAATATTAATTCAATTACTTTTATTTCTCTTCTCCGTGGAACAAAATGTGCTTTGTAAACCACCATTTTGGAAATGCCCCAGGAAGGAGAAGGAAAGATCATTGCAGTGCCAACATTATGCCATGTTACGCTGTGACCTACTTGTTGGGTGCATGTTATTTGCAAAGAAAATGCACTGCATCAAAGATCAAACACTGAAGAGTAAAGCCTCTAGGGGTCCACCAATGATGGGAATGGTGCCCCCATCGCCCAACCCAATGTCGAGGAGTCAGTAATCCATTACATCCCATGCCTCTGCTGATAAACAAGATACTCTTCCAAAATGCTTTCTAGTCTCAATACTATGAAACTTTGAAGAATTCTGTCTCTCACCAACTCACACTGAATACCAACTTTCCTGGAAAAATAAATTGATGGCAACTCAGCCTCCTCTCTGTGAATTGTAATAAAAACGTATGCATTCTTTCTTATAGGTTCAGGCCAGTCTTTGACTCAGACATGGGCCTCTTGGCAAATATCCCAACCAACAATGTGTAGTCAGGTCCTTCTGTCTATAAGCGACATGGTAACTCTCAGCCCTGGGGAGTTCAAGCTCCAAACTCCACTTTCTGTGACAACACGAGTTTCCTGCTTGGATGACGAATTGATAATTTATACCATGCTATCCAGCAGTTTGTTGACTTTTTCTGATAACATTTGTAAGTTTGAGATTAAAAACAGAAAATGCTCGAAACATTCAGCAAGTCTTTCAGGATCTGTAGCGAGAGAGACAGTTAAAATGTCAAATCTGGGACCTTTAATCACAAAAGTTAGAAATCTAATATTTTTAAGCAAATGAAAAAGAAGTAGAGAGTGGATCCTAAGCGAAACAAAGAACTAAAGGAAAGAGTATGATAGAACAGAGAACAGGAGAAATTATTAGACTAAACGTCTCATAGTGCAAAACCAAAGCACATGTATAAAGAGACAAATAAAGCAGCGTGTACCTTTGAGGAAGTAAAATCAGAAGGTATTGGAAAACTCAACAAGTTTGGCAGCATCTGCGAAGAAAAAAACAGACTTCCACATTTCCCTCTCCATAGATACTGATAGACTTGTTCCGTTTCTCCGGCACCTTCTGTTTTGATTTCAGATTCTTCAAATATAAAATGGTTTTTCTCAATTTAGTTGAATTCAGCTCTTACTTTATAAAACATATTAAAATGCTGCAGTTAAAACAAGGGTATATTTTAAATATATTTACTGCAAAGTCCTGGATCATGTCATTGTCCTGAGTAACACTCTGAGCTCTCTTATCATCTTGGAGACTCTGTATTTTGTTTTACCCTGTTCACAGTGCAGAGACTTTTCCATTAGTTACAAATTCCAACCTCTTAGACACTAATTGCATTTCACTCTGCATCCTCTCTGATCTCTTTTCAGCATTGGCTCTTGATGTTTCTGTGCTCTATTATCTTTCTATAACTGTGCACCTTCATGTACTAATTTTTATCATCTCATCCTTACCTGTATCAATGACATATGTCATATTTTTCAATAGTCTCTGTTCTTGCACTGTAAGATTCTTGGTGATGAATCTTAGAAATTTATCTTTGCTTCTTTCTCTTCATCACTAATCTACTTCAACTTGATGAAATCAACCCAATCAATAAATTAGGTTCAATATCTGTCCAGTTCAATTCCATGTCAATTAGTCCATTATCAAACTATTCATTCTTTGATGGATCGAAATTTGGTCAAACTTAATGAAATAATATTTGTTTTGATTCCTACTAGTCCCTCATTTCAGAGATTCATACAGCCTAGAAATAGTCCTTCGGCTCATGGAGTTTGCATTGACATAACTAGCACTAAAAGTGCACTAATCCCAATTTCCTGCACTTGTCCAATATCCTTGAATGTTATGATATTTGAAGTTGCCATCCAAATAGTCATTAAAGGTTGCAAGGTTTCTGGCCTCCATTACTTTCCCAGGCAGTGTATTCCAGATTCCCATCTGAGTGAAAAGGTTAGTGCCTAAATCCCTGATGAATTTCTGGCACCTCACTCTAAAACTGGGCCTCAACCAAGGAAAACAGCAGCTCACTATTCACCCTGTCCATACCCCTCCTTATCTTATGCACCTCAAATATGTCCCCTCTCAGTCTTTGCTGCTGCGAAGGAAACAATCCTACCCTATCTACACTCTCCTGATAGTTCAGTTTCTCCATCCCAGGTAACATACAGTCAGTTTTACTCTGACACAGTAGTTCCATTCTCGTGCAATCCCGTGTTATAGAAAATCATGTAATAGCAACACAATTTAAACTAACAGGGCTGGAATAACGTTATGACCAATACAAGCTTTAAAAGTTTGCGCTTTAGAAATAGTGTCCACAGTTTGTCAATCACGTTTTAGCAAATTTGTGTTAACAAAATGCACATTATAGCAGAACGACCTGTTCTGTGAACCTTCTCTGTACCCCCTCCAGTGTTATCACATCCTTTCTGTAAAGAGGTGACCAGAATCGCACACAGTACTCCAAGTGTGGCCTAGCACTTTATACTCCAACATTACCTCCTTGCTCGAATACACTTGATCAAAGCAAGTATCCCACATGGTTTCTTAACTATGCTATTCATGTGATGACTTCAGGGATATGTAAATAATTACCACAAGTTCCCTCTGTTCCTCTACGCTACCCATTCACTGAATACACCATCATCACTTCACACTTATCAGGGTTAAATATCATCTGCCACTTGTCTGCCCATCTGAACAATTCATCTGTATCTTCCTGTAATCTACAACCATTTCCATCACTATTAACTATCCTACCAATCTTGGTGTCGTCTGCAAATTTGCTTAACATTTCCCCCACATTTTCATCTATAGCATTTATGTGTTTAACAAACAATAAAGGTCCAGGACTGATCCTTGTCGTACACCTCTGGACACCGGCCTCCAGTTACTCAAACAGCCTTCTCCTACTACTCTTTATTGTCCTATTACTAAGCCAGTTTGTGATCTATCTCACCAAGTTTTCCTCAATTCTGTGTACTTTAACTGTCTTAATCAGTCTCCCATGTGGAACCTTATTAAAAGCTTTGCTAAAATCCATATAAACTACATCAACTAAACTCCCCTCATCTATATTTGATCACATTTTCAAAAAATTCTAACAGATTTGTTAGGCATGACCTCCCTCTGACAAAGCTGAAAATGTGTTGCTGGAAAAGCGCAGCAGGTCAGGCAGCATCCAAGGAACAGGAGAATCGACGTTTCGGGCATAAGCCCAAAGAAGGGCTTATGCCCGAAACGTCGATTCTCCTGTTCCTTGGATGCTGCCTGACCTGCTGCGCTTTTCCAGCAACACATTTTCAGCTCTGATCTCCAGCATCTGCAGTCCTCACTTTCTCCTCCCTCTGACAAAGCCAAGCCTTAAATAAAATCCATGGGTTTCAAAGTGAGTACTAATTCTCTCCTTCAGAATTGTTTCAAGTAGTTTCCCTACCACTGACATGAGACTCAGTGGTCTGTAATTTCCTGGCTCATCTCTATTATCCTTCTTTGAAAGTGGAACCACATTAGCCTTCCTCCAGTCCTCTGGCACTCACACCGTGGCCAGAGAGGAATTAAACATTTGTGTCAAAACCCCTGTAATTTCCAGTCTCACCTCCCACAGCAGCCTGGGATTTTATTCATCCTGGCCAGGGGATTCATCTGTTTTTAAGCCCGACAGAGCCTCCAATACCGCCCCATTTCCAATGTCAAACTGTACGAGTTCCTCACAGTCCCTTTTTGTGAATTCCATACCTATGTTCTTCCTTTCCAGAGTGAAGACTAAAGAGAAGTATTTACTTAACACCCTTCCAATATTCTGGGGCTTTGTACATAGGCTTCCCCTTGATCTTTAATGGGCCTTACTCTTTTTCTGGTTAACCTCTTCCCTTCAATGTATTTATAAAATATCTAAGGATTCTCCCTCATGTTGTTAGGAAGTCATTGCTCATTATCATCCAAACCCTCCCCCCACCTCCCCACCCCACCCCCCTCATTTTTGCTCTTCTAATTGCTTTCTTCAGTTCCCTCCTGCACTTTCTGTATCCCCTTAGGACCGCAGCTGCATTGCTCCCTTTGGACTTGCTAAAGGGCCTACTCTTCTTCCTTATCCAGTGCAGAACTGTCCTAGACATCCAGGGCTGTCTGAACTGATTGCTGCTACATTTCCCTCTATAAAGGGTACATGTTGGTCCTGTACTCTTCCCGGCTCCTTTTTGAATACATTGCTCCACCGTAGACTTATCAGTAAGGAGATAATCACAGTTGACTGTGGATACATCCTGCTTTATTTTAATAAAGTTTGCCTTCTCCACTCCAAAAACATCTTTTGCAGAACATCTTTTTCCTTGTCCAGCACAAATTTGAACTGTACTGTGCTGTGATCGCTATTGCCTAAATGTTCCCCCACTGCCATGTCAAACACTTGTCCAGCTTCTTTTCCCAGAAGTAGGTCCAGCACTGCACTGTCCCTTGTTGGACCTTCTACGTATTGATATAAAAACCTCCCATACAAATCTGCCCCCTCTAAACTGTTAACACTATGACTATTCCAATTTATGTTAGAAAAGTTGAAATTCTCTAGTATAATTACTCCCTGTGAACTGTTTATATATTTGCCCCTCTATTTCCTGCTGACTCTTTGGGGGCTGATAATACACTCCCAGGAAAGTAGCTGCCCCCTTAACATTCTTAGGTTCTACCCATACAGCCTCATTTGAGGACCCTTCCAAGATATCATCTTTCCTTAGTGCAGTAATTGTCTCCTCAATCAATATTGTCATAGTCTTACCAGGCCATAGGGCTGCTCTCCCCTTAGAGATACAGACAGCTGGTGCTGGGCTAACAAAAGGGTCACCATGCCTCAGGGTGAGGGGAGATATTAAGAAGGAGAATCCTCAGCCAGTGCAGAAATTGAATCTACATTGTTGGTACCACCCTTTCAAGCCTACCATCAAGCGATTGATCTAATCAAGCCCCTACCTTGTGAGACACCGATCTGCTGATTCAGATCAAATCTAATGCTGCAGAAGCCAGAGTTCACTTTCTATCCCCACATGTGTAATGGTCATCCACCTTTCAGCATTGCCTTCCATTTTTTACTCACTGCTATTGAGACTCAAATCCTTGTTGTCATTCCCTTTCAAAATCTCTAATGGTTTCTAGTTGGCCTTTCCATCTATAAATTATCACAGCACTTTGAAGATGTGTTTGAAAGTGGTTGCTGTAGGATTTTGACATTTCATGCTCCTGAACTTTGTGAATAAAAACTCTTGCACACTCTATTCTCACAGTCAACACTTGCAATATTTTTGTTCCTGCAATGTCATTATTTCTCCTTCTAATTCCCCTTTATTACCTATTATGCTCCAACTGAGAGAACAGATATATGATTTAGGTCCAAGCAGATGTGAATTGAGTCTGGAGGTGGAAACATCACTGGACTAATAAGCCAAAACCATCAACAGAATCTCACAGGAGATGGAGAAATTTCAATTCAATGAAACTTTTTAACAAAAAAAGTTAGCTGTTAGGCAATCACCAAATTTTTATTCATTTTTGTAAAGTCCCATCTGGTTTACGAATGCCCTTTTTGGGAAAAAAAATGTGCCATCCTTAAATGGTCTGGCTTATATGTGACTGGAAATCTCAGGCAATGTGATTGACTCTTAATGACCCTCTGGGCAATAAATGTTGGCCCACACTGAATAAAAAATATTTTAAACAACAGAATAAAATGTTGCTGTACAGCTTGTACCACCAGCATTATTATTACTGAAACACTTAAAAACATTTTATACAGCAAGTTTATTTTCAAAACACATTAAATAGAGTTAACCAGAGAGGGGAACACCAAAGTGGATCAGCATCTCACATTACCCTTTCCAAACCATCGAGTATCTGCTCATTTCCTACTTCAGATAGGATAAACTGATGTTGGTAATTAGCGTTATTGCTTATTGAGTCATTGCTTGCTATAACATTTCTACCAAATCTTACTTTATTAAACTTAAATGTGATAATGTCACTATGAGTGTCATTTATATCACTGGAATAATCCTTAACTTATTACTGTTGCAGATCACACAAATAAATTTAATTACACGAGTGAAATTACTTGCAGTATTATTTCACATTGGTATTACTCACTGAACAAAAACTAAACCTTTCCAATTTTTTTTTCTGATTTGGTAGATCTCCAAAGACAATTCATATGTTTCAATTTTGAACACTGTGGCAGATGTGCTCCACCAGTAGCATCCTCCGTATCAGGACAAGATAAGAATTAGTTATTGGAGAAGTTGGAACTGCCTTACATTAAGATAAAAGAAGGTCTTTTTTTGAAAAAAATCACATTCTACAGAGGCAAATGTCATAAATTAAAATTAACAAGAATTTCAACTTGTAGAGAAGCTTACCTTCTTGACCCAGAAAGTACAAAGACCCTTAATAAAATTCCCCGTGGGGGAGTTAACAAGGGAACTAAGTAGGTACAACTTTTAGAAACTAAACCCTTTTGCAAGAAAAAGCAAATAAATCACTGCACATCCCAGTGTAATGGGAAACAGATTTCCTTGTGCTGCATCTGTTTAATCTCATTTCTGAAGCTGAAACCAGTGCAAACTCCTTATTGTGCAGTTATCCTGTCACCTTGACTGATCTCACACCAGAATGTTACTCAGGAGTTTGATTTTTTTTAAATTTTGTTAATTGGTTCTCGTGTAATACTCTTGATTTTTTTAGCAGAGTCTGAAGATTCCTCCAGATCATTAAAATTTTAGTTAAGGAAGTATAATTTACAAAGTTACACGGAAATACCTTAATTGTGAGAGAAAAACCTGCAGCTGTGCTGTTGATCATTTGAATCTGATAATGTTCCGTGAATATTGGATTTCGATGAATGCTTCCACAAAGGAGACACAAGCAAACCTTTGCCTTGTCACGACATTGCAGTGTCACTGAAATTCCTGTTGAGTTGCTGTAGAAAATGAATGTGCTTTGGGTGAGCAGGTAAGGAAAACCTGATAGGAAGTGTTCATCAGTACACCTGTCTTCCCATTGCCATTTGCAGCATTTTCTTTCAACCAGCACAAGATAGGTCTGGGCAACCATAGCATAAACATCAACAAGAGAAATACATCATATTTCCCAATATTCACTCCAGGACCACTGAGTACAAAGGTGTCAATCTTTACATCAGGATTGCAAAGGGAATTTTAAGAGGCCATTTTCATCAATCAAGAAAACCAAAGTCAATGGCATGTTAAGAAAAACTTGCAGTTTTTGACTGATTCTAAGCTATAGCAAGGATCTCTAGAGATCCACTGTCAACAATGACTAGTTCAGGATTGCAAAAGACAATAATCTGTACCAAGATATGAAAACAGACCAAGTTGAGGTGGCAGCTGAGAATCCTCGATATATTCTTCAGAAATTCATATCCTCAATCATTAATTTGCTTTTGAGATAGTCTCATTGAGTAGGTTTTATTAAACACAGTAAAGCCTACTGCAACAAGATTAACAAATGACTTCACAGTGAAGGTACCCCTGGTTAACAGCAATGACAATACGTTTGAATTTTACACCCAATTTGAAAGGAAGAAGATAGGGGCTAACTGGAATCTTAAACCTAAATAAAGACAACTGTGTGGGCTTGAAAGTTGAACCATCTGAAGTGAACATGCATCCTAGACTAGGGCACAGATCAATTATGATATTTAGGGGATATTTCAAAATACCCACAATAAATTTATTCCTACTCTGGAGAAAAATTCTAAAGGAAAGACTTAGCAACCATGATAAATTAAAGAAATTAGGGAAAGTACTGAACATAAAACACTTAAAATGTCCAGAAATGAGTGGTGGTTCAGATGATTGATCAGAATATAAAGAACTGGAAAGAATGACTCAAAGGTTAAATGGGAGAAAGAAATTAATGTATGAGAGGAAGCGAGGCAGGAATTTAAAACAAATAATGAAACTTTCACAGGTTTTCTAAAACAATTAAGTAAAGTGAATGTTGGTCCTCTAGATGGTGAGAATGGGAAGTTAGTAGCAGATAATGGGGAAATGGTTGATGAAATGAACAGTTGTTTTACTTCTGCCTTCCCTATAGAGGATACAACAAAATTCCAGTAACGACCGCAAAACAGGAGCTAGAATAGAGAGGAGAATTTAGTAAAATTGCAATCATGAGGGAAGTGGTTTGAGCAAACTGATGGAACTGCACACTGACAACTGGGCCATCTGGATGGACTTCATCTGAGTGTCTTAGGAAAGGTTACTAATAAGGCAGTATTATGTTGTGCAGGAAGGGTTCCATTAGATTGGAAAGCAGCAAACATACCCTTCTCTTCAGCAAGGCATGGAAGCAGAAAACAGGAATCTATAACACCGATGGCTTGATGTCGATTGTCCGAGGAAGGGGATTAGAACTGGTCATTAAAGAGGTTATAGCAGTACATTTGCAAAATCTCAAGGTAATTGGGAAGAGTCAGGATAATTTTGTCAAATGGAAATCATATGTAACCCCATTTATTGAAATTCTTTGAAGCAGACAGCAGTAAGAAAGGTAGGCAAGTATCTTGTGAAGAAGATGTAAGGATGTTGCAGATGGATGTAGATAGGTTGAGTGAATGGGAAAAAAAATATAGCAGATGGTTCGTAATGTGGGAAAATGTAGAATTGATCACTTTGACAAGACAAAGGATGCAGATTATTACTTAAATGGAGAATGACTGCACAATCCAATATCCAGCTGGAGTTAAATGTTCTGGTGCAGGAACCACATAAAGTTAATATGCAGGTATAGCCTTTAGCAAGAAACTAATGGGCTGAAATCCTTTACAGTGAATAGAATTTAATATAAAAGTAAAGATGTTATAATTCAATTATACAGAGGCATTTGTGAAATTCCATCTCAAATATTTTGTGAGCAGTTTTGGCTCCTTATTTAGGAAGGATGTAAATGCAATGCAGGGGGTTCAGAAAAGGTTACTAGATTGATACCTGGAATGACCAAGTTGTCTTTTGTGGATAAATGGGATGGGTGGGTTTGCTTTCACTATAGAGTGAGGAGTAACTTGATTAAAGTATAGAACATCCTAAATGGTGCTGACAAAGTGGACATGGAAGGGATGGTCAGTCTGGAACAAGAGGGTCTTGTTTATTGTCACCCTTTCAGGTCAGGACTGAAGAGAATTTTTTTTTCAGCCAGAAGGCTGTGTGACTGGAATTTCCTGTATACTAAGATAGTAAAATTCTTGTTAGGCAGGAGAATCAGGGCTGATGACAATGTGAAATTTGGAATACAAATTTCAACTGCAATCTGATTGAGTGATGGAGTAAGGCTTGTTAGACTGAATAGCTATGTCTGCTCCTATTTTGTATGTTCATATGCTTGAAATTTAAAATACAAGCCATTTCCAATAATCAGTCAGTCAGGTAAGATGTTCATGAACATTGAAAACCTTAGGATGACTCATCTGGTTTATAGTCTCAAAGCATTAGCATCACTAGGTACACTTAAAAGGATCTTCTTGGACCTGAGTACAAGTTACATTTCCAATGAGTTTTTAAAAAAAATCTGTTCTTCCAGAAAGGTATGTCCAGCATTACCTTTGAGAATCAAAGAAGTATATTTCGACTGAAAAAAGTATTCACAAAACCACAAATACAGTTTGAAAACACATTGACCTTCTTGATTTCATTGTGAGAGTGATAATAAAATTAGCACAATATTCATGCAGATTGGGAAATTCAAATCAGGAGAAGTGGCCATGAGGATGAATTCAGAGTGTACATTCAGAACAGTTTCCTGGAACACACAATGTTTTGGATTCAAACAGGGATCGGGCTGTTACGGATCTGGTAATTTGTTATGAGCAGGTTTAATCAATGATCTCAGTGTAAGAGATTCCCCGGAGAACAATGACCATAAGATGGCTGAATTTAGCATGTGCCATAGTCAACTGTGCTAAACTAATGTAAAGGTTATTACATAGGGATGAGGACTGGTTTGGCTGGAGTGGAATTTGAAAGGCAATTAGCAGAAATGACAGTTCAGGAACAATGGTAGAAATTAAAAATATTCATAACTCATAACAATGATGTATCCCAATGGTTCATAGAGTCTCTGCGGTGTGAAAGCAGGCCATTCAGCCCATACTGACCCTCCGAAAAGCCTCTCACCAGATTCACCACATTTCTATAACCTGCATTTTCCATGGCTAATCCACCTAGCCTGCAGATCCCTCAACTGTGGGAGGAAACTAGAGTACCTGGAGGAAGCCCACACAGACACAGGGAGAATGTGCAAACTCCACGCAGACAGTCGGCCGAGGATCGAATTGAGCCTAGGTCCCTGGCGCTATGAGGCAGCAATACTAACCACTGAGCCATCGTGCTGCCAATAAGGATGAATGCTCACAAGAAGGGGTAAAGGGGATAAACCAAGAAAGTTATAGATGGTGTCAAACTGTAAAAAAGACATGCAATATGGCAAAGATTATTGGCATACCAGAGGATTAGAAACAAGTTAAAAATGAAGACAATATGACCAAAAAAAAATTGAGAGGAAGAAAACAACCATTGAGGCCATGTTAGCATGTCATAGAAAAGAGAAGAGTAATAACTTCTTTAAATAAATATGTGAAAAAATTGAACACAGGCCCCTTCAAGAATGAGGCTGGGGAAATAATAACGGGGAACCAGGAAATGACAGAGGAGTTGAGTAGATATTTTGCATTTGACTTCGCAAAACAGGATATTAATAGCATTCCAAACATTTTAAATAATTAATGGGCATAAAGAGGTTGTGGGAGCAAATAATGACAATAACTATCACCATGGAAAAGTAATAGGGAAAGTAATAGGGAAAGTAATCGGGCCAAAGGCTGATATTTCCCCTGGACCTGATAGGTTGTATCCTTGGATTTTAGCAAAAATAGTTACAGAGATAATGAATGGTATCTGGTGGTAACATTCCTAGAATTCTTAGATTTTGGAAAAGATTTTGAGGTTTTGAAAACTGCTATTGCAACACCTTTCTTCAAACAGGGAGGGAAACAAATCAAGCTAATTATAGTTCAGTAGGGTTACCATCTATCATTGATAAGTCATAGTTTATGATAAATGATCTGTCAGCAGAGCATTTAGTAATATGTAATGTGATCAAGAAGATTCAATATGACATCATGGAGGGAAATCATGCCTGACAAATTTATTGCAGCTTTTTGAGGAGGTAACCACAGGATAGATAAAGGTGAACTGGTTGATGCAATTTCTTTTTATTCACCTCATGGGATGTGGGCATGGCTGGTTGGGCAGCATTCATTGCTGGCTCCTAGTTGCCCCTTGAGTAGGTGGTGGTAGTGAGCTGCCTTCTTTAACCACTGCAGTCTACCTGCTCTAGGTTAACCTACAATGCCATTTAGGGAGGGAATCCCAAAAGGTATTAGACAAAGTAGTGCTAATAAGGCTACTTAATAAGAGCCCATGATAAGGGTATTAACATAGATAGAGGATTGGCTAATTAATTGAAGACTGACTTAGGATAAAAGAACATTTTCAGGATAGCAAACCCATGCTTATTGGAGTGCCCACAGGGATCAATGCAGAATCACAATTATTTCCAGTATATATAATGACTTGGATGATGGAAGTGAATGTACTATTGCCAGATCAAGCAAAAACAGTTTGGAAGACAGGTGGTGAGGATGACACAAAAGAGTCTACAAACGCAGATAGACAACCTTACTGAGTAGATGAAAACTTGGCAGATGGAATATAACGTGGGAAAATGTGAGGTTATGCACTTTGGCATAAAGATGAGAGCAGCTGACTTTTATTTAAATGAAAGAAAACTTCAGCATAGAAGTATTTCAGGGCCCTTTATGCATGAATCCTAAAAAGCTAACATCCAAGTTGTGTAGGTAAGAGAAGATTCACTGGGTTGATTCATATGTGCAGGAAATTTCCTTTGAGGAAAGGCTGAATGCATTCTGCTTGTACTAATTAGAGTTTTGAAGAATGAGAGAGGAGACCTTATTAAAATGCATAGGATTATTACAGGGTTCAACAGAGGTGGTTTTCCCTTGTGGGAGAGTCTAAGCATAGTCGCAGAGTGAAGAGATCATCCATTTAAGACAGAAATAAGGAGGATTTCTTTCTGAGAGAGTCAATCTGCACAATTCTTTATCACAGAGAGTTTTCGAGGCTAGGTCACTGTGTATATTCAATGCTGAGATTGACAGATTTTTGATCAGTAAGGGAAGCAAGGGTTATGAGGATAAGGCCGGAAAGCGGAGTTGTGGATTATTAGATTAATCATGATCTCATTGAATGGCAGAACAGACTCAATGGCCGGACAGTCTGCATCTGCTCCTGGATCGTACAGTCTTATGGAACGATTGTGAATATCTTGACATCGCTTTTCAGTTCCAGCTTTTCTCATTTATTGCTTTAACATCCTTCTGTTTGTTCTCTGAAACCTCTTCCATCCACAGATCCTTATTTCTCTAATTTCCTTGTGGGTATCCTTATGACTATTTCCGTACTGGTGATTGTCTAGGACTGATAATATAGACACCTGCTAGAACTGTTGCTTCTCTGATCTTGGATATTTGATGCTAATCTAAATACGATTTCAAATTTGTAGGAATGCTATTTCTGAATTCTTCCACAATCATAATTTCCCTCATTCTCAAAAAATTTTCTCTAGTTTGAGTGATGTAAACCACTAATCCCACAGCATTTCTTATCCCTTTGCAAATTCCACAACCATCTTATTAGCATTTTTCTTTCTGGTTGTCCTAAATATCAATGATAAGCTTCAGGCAAAAGCATTGAGTATTGCCTTTTGACAGTTTCATAATCTGCAGACTGTTCTTCTGACAAGCTGGCATGCCTGAAGTGTAGCTAAACCTGTCAAAACACGTAGCATTAAGTTCTAAACACTTTTGGCAACTTTGTCTGTCCACCTACCTTGTTGAACTAAGTAAAATACCTGTCATCTCAATCTTCATTAAGGTTTGGCACTCAGCATAGACTTTTAATTAAATCAGATCCTGGTTGTGGTCCTAATTATATTCCAAATTGCAACTCTTTCTTTTAAGATTTTTTTCTTCTTTATTGTAAGATTTTCTTTTGCTAAATCATGATCTCTAATTTCAGTTGTGAAGAAGAATTGAAATGTTAACGTTGTTTCTCTATTCACAGATGCGTATGGAACCAGCCCTTCTATTTTTTTTCCAGAACTTCCTGTTATTATTTTCAATTTTCCATAACTGCAGTATTTTGCTTCATGTCTCTAATTTCTTTCTCTATTAGTGGTTTTAAAGTTCTTCAATCCATTTCTTTCTCCAATATTCTTTCTTTTTTTCCCTCCTTTTATTTCATTGCGCTGTTCGTCATTTTCCATTTTTTCTAATTCAAGTCTTTTCATTTCTATTTCTTTCTCTTAGACAGTTTTGTTTTCATTTTGACCCTGCAGTTTAGTTATTTTCAGCTCTGATTTCTGATTTTAGGAATGCTTTCCACCAATTCTAAATGTTGTATAATCACTTGAAACCCCTCATCCTTACAAGATCTTATTTAATTTCTAACTTTAATGTACCTGCTACATTCCTTAGTTTAACTTTTATCAAAGATGTTGAATAATCTGCTGTTTGAAACAGAGAAATGAGGTGCAGGAGTAGGCCATTCGGCCCTTTGAGCTTGCACCACCATTCAATATGATCATAACTGATCATCCAGTCTCAGCATCCCGATCCTGCTTTCTCTCCATACCACTTGGTCCCTTTGGTCTCAAGGGCCATGCCCAGCGCCCTCTTGAAGAATTGCCATCAACAGCTTTATATCTTCTAATTCCAAAAATCCTCTCAGCAACATCTGAACCCATCTTCAAATTTGGTGCAATAAATTTCACCACAAAATTGCTTTATGCTCAGCATCACTCCATAATGGGTACTTTAACAAGTAAGACACTGATCTCTCTTAAATCCAGTGAATTCTAAAATCCTGCCAATCACTTGCACTTAAGAGCCCATTGATTTTATTACCAACAAGCCCAGATCCCAGATAGAAACCTGACTTGATAGATCATATTTTGATCTGTTTTTAACATTTGGCTTTAAAGAAGTAATCTCTTACTGAAACATAAGGACTGCAGATTTTGAATTATTAAGAAAACAGATGTTAAAGAAAAATGAAATGAAGATAAAATAGAATAATTTATCAATAAATTTAGTGTTTCTAAATACACAGTAAAAATATAATCTCATTATTCCAAAAGAATTCCTTTATAAAATGAAAACAAACAAAACAACTTTTAAATAGCACCCCAAACACAAACCATACTCCATCAACACTCACACCAGAGTCATTGTATCCAATATCTCAACAGGTTCTGAAGAAGAACTATTTTATATTTGAAACGTTAACTCTGTTTCTGTCTCCACAGATGCTGCTATAATTTCTTTTGTTTACCTTAGTAGGTTTAACTGTGACTTTAACTTCTAGACTGGAACAACAAATAGTTCCAGGGAGAAGTTATCAAACACTTGCATAAATGTACTCTGATTGAAGCAACCTCTTCAGTGTTTTACCCCAACGCATCAAGGCATGTACAAATATTCAGCAGACCCTAAATGTGTTGGACCTGGATTTCCATGGTGGTTGCTAATCTGTCCATGGAGGCAACCAGACATGGTTGGGGTTGGGGTGCATACTGGAGGAAACAAGGTACAAATTGTGTTGTTTCACTCTCCCAACCTTTGAACCAATTGGCTAAGTGCCTCTGACAAATCCACCTACTGTTCCTGTGTCTATGTACACATTTCAATGGAGTTGTGAATGCTGGGGCTGAGCAGGTACCTACTCTCTGGCAGTTCTTGGAGTGCCAGCACTCTAGAGTATTTCATCTTCAACCAGCTGCAGAGATACGGCAGTGTGATGACCACGAGAAGGTGCTTGTGGCTGTACTGTTGATAATGTACCCACCAGCTGCCATTCTCTGAGCTGGAGGAGGGCACAGGAGACAGCCTTGCTGGTTCTTCCTCTGCGTAATCTGAAGTTTCTTCCTCAGAGATGGAAGAGGAGACCAAGTCTGGATGGGATGGTCTCTTCATGGTGACGGCTGTATGATCGTAATTGGTGCCTGTGGTAGATGAGGGAGAGTGAGTGTAAAATGGGGTAGATGTTTGAGCATGTTTAGAATCCATTCATAGTGAGGGTATTAGGAGAGCAGTGCAATACTTGACAATGAATCCTACTTGGTGCTGAGTCGTGGAGGTCTTGGCATCACTACGTGAATGGTCATGGCCCTTTCCAAACAGGGAAAGGATTCTCTCCTTTTCTCGGGTGAGGAGACAGATGGTAGGTACCCCATTACCCATCTTGGCTCTCTATGCTCTATTGTGGGATCTTGTCTCCTGACATGGGAAAAGGGAGGGACTGAGTCCTGACATAGCTCTTCGTGCGGTTACAGGTGAAGGAAAGGTGGTGAGCTGCTTGTACTGAGTGAGTAGGCAGCACAGAGGGCACACAGGGTTATTAATATCAAGGTGCAGGGTCAGTGAGGAAAGATACGGTGGACCATGAACCCTGATCTGACAAATTTGGATTTGGTACCCCTGGATCAGTATGGGAGTTTAATTAAAAACAGGAACGCTCAGAGGGTCTGGCGGTATTTGTGGAGAGAGAAACAACATTGACTATAAATATTCTTCAGAACTCAGCTCAGTTGTTGCCTTACCTGGAAGGTGCATATGGATCATGGGACAGTGAGGAGGGAGGGGTCAAATGGACAAATGTGAAGTACGTTCTAGTATTGCATGGGAAGGTACCATGGCTTCGGGGAGGATGGCAGTACCTTTGAGGAGGTGTTGAGTGACCTCCTTCCACCTACCGCATTTCCAACGCCCCTCCCCCAAGTCCCTCCTCCCTACCTTTTATCTTAGCCTGCTGGACACACTTTCCTCATTCCTGGAGAAGGCCTCATGCCCGAAACGTCGATTCTCCTGCTCCTTGGATGCTGCCTGACCTGCTGCGCTTTTCCAGCAACACATTTTCAGCTCTGACAGAGGAACAGGTCAGGGAATAGTCCCTGCTAGCAGTGAAGGCAGCTTTTGGTGGTGGTATCTTGCTGAATGTGGTGGAAATACCAGAGGATAATTCTTTGAATGAAGAGGGTTGTAGGAAGTGAAGGGAGCACACTGATCACATCATTGACTTTCAGTTTGAGAAAGTGCTGCTGTTAGAATAGAGGGCACGTTGCTTGTGTTCCTTAACACTTTAAAGGAAGAGGGAAAAGTTTCCTAAGGTATTGAATGAGGTAAAGAATGAAATGGAACTGAGTATCAGAAGACAGCATGAGGTAGTGCTGCTGGACAGAGAGAGAGAGATGCTTTGGGATGGAGCATGGCACTGAATGTAAATCTCTGGATACACTGAGAACAACTGTCTGAGGAACACTGAATATTGTGGAGAAACTGTAATCCTGGGTGCACTTTATACACAAAGCGTGGTACTCCATGAGGAGTAATTCAGAGCTGGTGGCAGTTACTGCAGAAGGAAATGGGTTTGGGTTACAGTGAAGGCAAAAGTCATACTCCAGGAAGTAAATAGACAGAATCGAAGGTGAACAAGCTGAGAGGCTCAAATGGGAAACCTGTCAGAGAGAAAGGCAGAAGGCTTTATTAAACACACCAAGAAGAGAAGTGTCAGTGAATTGGCCAATATTTAAATGAAACTCAAGTTCAAATTGCTGCATTGTTTTAAGGTGTCTCATGCTGACAGGTTACTGGCTGTAGGTAAAAACAATGACTGCAGATGCTGGAAACCAGATTCTGGATCAGTGGTGCTGGAAGAACACAGCAGTTCAGGCAGCATCCGAGGAGCAGTAAAATCGACGTTTCGGGCAAAAGCCCTTCATCAGGAATAAAGGCAGTGAGCCTGAAGGGTGGAGAGATAAGCTAGAGGAGGGTGGGGGTGGGGAGAATGTAGCATAGAGTACAATAGGTGAGTGGGGGAGGGGATGAAGGTATTACTGGCTGTAATTGGTGTTCCAAACTCAGAGGGAGACACCACTAAATTGGACATCTACTGCCTTGGGGCAATTCTGTGCGAAACAGTCATTTCTTGCAGTTTCTGTAAAACAAATGGGAGACTCCAAGGTGTCACAAAGAAAAGAAAACTGAATCATTGCTGGATTTCATGAGAGCTCAGATACACTGGAAGGATTAAAGGCAAGCAATATTAGGATGAAAATTCATTTGTAGAAGTGGCTTTAACAACAGAAGGCAGAATTGGAACAACCACAATACGTCATTGAATCCCAGGAATGCTGAATGAACAGTTAATGTGAATTGACATCCCTTTGTGCAATGAATTACCCCAACAGAGAGACAAGGTTTTCAAAATTTTGCATAACAAATGAACTCTGACGCAGAGAATGGAAATAATAATAAATCCAAGTAACTGGTCACTAGGAAATTTAATCCTCCATTGAATGTGTTATCCATGAATGCATTTTAATTTGCAATGCTGGATAATACTTTGACTTTGATATTTCAATCAATTTGTTCCCCATAATACTATTTTGATTCACTAAATAGGGTATGAAATAGGAAAGTATGACTTACATTGGGTTTGGTGATTACAGTTCACTGAAGTCACTAAAGAGAATTGTAGTTATATGGAAAATAACTATTCCAAACAATGAAGTAGGTTTTTGTAAGATACCCATGAGAAGGGCACAAATAAAATTTGCACGGACCGTGAAGAGGAAGTTATTTATGGAAAGACAGTGAATCTGCTCTTTCTCTTATGAGAACATTGTTGTGTCCTCTTAAAGAAACTAAATAGTCCAAAATTTCCGATTGGTAACAGAACTCTTCCAACAGGTGCCAGTCACAGGAAGACATATTCAATTACATGCCTTTGGTTTTTGCATTCACTCTTCTGATACTGGTCTCTCCCTGGAGCCTCCATCTCAACAAGCTCAGTAGACCCTGTTACAGTACAGGGTAAACCAAACTATGCTCCCCACTGATCCCGGAGAAACTGGGAATGTTCTTTAAGGGCAGCAGCAGGCAGCTTAAGGACCTAAACTGCAAAGTATGTTTAATTAAACTTCTATTGTAATTCTTAGGTATCACATTGCTTTTTTTCTTTGAAATCTGTTTCTTTTAAAGATTTAATGCTATTTTTATCAACTAATTCCAAATAGAATTGTAAATCTTTTCATAAAACATTTCGTGACATTGATACTTAATAATTCTAAGCATATTTTTCTTATTTAATATTCATGACTGTAAGCGAATGAATGTGTTTCAGGGAGATAAGTATGTGAGAGGAGAGAGGTCTGTGGTTAAGTGAGTAGGATAACCCCAGATTATGCATGCAGCTGGGGAGGGTGGAAGATGAGTAAGGTGCAAGGTTGGCAGGGCAGCATGTTGTCAAGTGGGTGGAGAGGTAGAGGGTTAGGATAAAACTGTCAGGTTGGTAGGGTAGAGATGGATGAGGTGGCAAGTGTGTAGAGTGGCAAGGAGGTGAGGGGGTATAGCTGGCAGGTTGCTGAAGAGGTAGATGGGTAGGTGGGAATCCCACTGGGGAGGTGTATGGAGAATTAGAGGAGTTGTTGGGCTCAGCTGGCTGAAGTGTGATCATGTCAATGTCAGGGATCCAGTCAGGGGTTGGGTTGGAAAGTGTGTTGACGGGGACAGAATTGAATTTGATCATGGATGGAAAGAGGGACAGAGAGCTTGCTGAGGCGTAGGTGAGCTGAAGAGGTCAGTAATCTAGTTACACAGCATTCAGAACATGCTTCAATCTCTCAAACCTTTCCTGCGGTTACTCTCTAGGTAAGTGAATCAGATCAGTCCAGAGTTTCCAACTCTATCTCAGAGCTGGAGGCTTCTTCGGAGAGTTACCAAGACCGAGTAATTACCCATTGGAAGTTAAACTTCCTACGTATTTCCCACATAGTCAGATTCACTGGGATGTCTGCACAGTTCAAACATGCATCTCCAGTTTACAATGGTATAGCGACTTTCTTTCTATTAGCAAATCCAGGACCAGAGTTTCTCGCTATGATACTAAACAATTATTAATGTCTATTGATTGGTATAGAATCAGAAAGGCATGTGCAAATTGTCCTCAAGATACGTAAACAAGTTCCTCATCTTCCTTCTCGAAAGATTAGATGTCCTGCTAAAAGAAGCGGGTCAGGTTAATGATGGGTCTAGAAGAGATTAAGGAAAAGTGCAAAATCTATAAAAGAAATGGTGGAGTGCTGCTTTGTTCTATTATATAATGCTAATAATGGAATTGTGGTTTCGTGATAATGTCAATGGACTAGCAATCCAGAAATTCAGCTGAACACTCTGCTAGAATTTAAATGAAATTAATTAACCTGAAAGTAAAAGTCAATTGTCAAGGCAACCATGACATTTGTAATGACTGTAATGTTTAACTTTGTTTGTTATTTCTTTCTACTTTTTTCTGAAGGTTTTGTGCTGAGATACGTGTACCTAAGATGTTGCCGCATGTGGTGACCTTATACACTTTGCATCATGCTCCTGTACTTTTGTACTTGACCACACATGACAAGTAAAATCTAAATCTGATATCTTGTGCAAGCTTGATAGGTTAGATGCTGAGACTGTTTCCTTTGGCGGAGAGTATAGGTTTAAAATAGGGGGTGTCCCACTTAAAACTGAGATGAAGAGAAATTTATTTTTTGAGAGGATTATTAGTATTTGGAATTTGTTTTTCCAGCCAGCAGTAAGTGGAGGCTTGGATACTAATATGTTCAAGTCCCCATCACAAAGTCCAATTGAAAACTAAACAATATAAAAAACACTGGATTTTTAAAGCAGTAAGAGTTTACTATTATTTCCTGTTACACCTTGTCAATAACATATTGGGGATTGTTTAACTTATTTTTCTAAGTCTCAAGTGAAGTAATTTCAGCAATAAAGAAGCTTATGAAGCAATCATTGAAAGTTCTATTCACCCCGATTGTTTTTAGTAGAGTCAAAATATGAATAACAATTATTAAAGGTCAAAAATGGAATTAACTGTTGGCTGTCTCACTCTAGTGCCAGCAGGCACACATCCACTAAATGCAAGTGTCAAACTTCAGCCAGAAATTTGCGGATGACAATTTATTTTTTTAAGTGTCAAAGGTTTCATATGAGATGGAGTGTAGAAAGTTATGTGCAGTAAATCAGAAGCAGGGGAATTGATATTACATTTGTTTGACCATTGTTTGACTGTCTGGAAATGCAATTTTAAATCAACAGCCTTCTGAACAGGAAGGCTGGAAGTGGCCTGTTTGTGGTAATGTTATTACACATTGGCTGCTTCTAACAATATTGTTATTTTGGTGACTAATTGTAAAGGGTGGATTCATTGAAAATCACAAGTTACCAATTCTCCGCAGCCTTTACTGTTAAACAGGCACATTCAAAGGATAATGCTATGCTATTAAATAAATGATTATCCATAAATCTCATGTTCATTTCTTCTAAGTATGAATCTCTTGTGATTTCTACAACTAAAGAAATTAAGTTTCATTCACTATGAGGTAGTTACAGCGGAATGTTAGCATTTAACAGCAACCTATCATTTTTTTTATCCATTAACAATGATCACATTGAACAGCTGTCCTCCAGGGAAAATTCTACTCTTCAAATTGAAATCCATTTATTGATATACATGAGACAAAGAAAGCCACTTTTGACACTTATAATTGTCAGTAAGTGGTAATTGAGATGTGAGGAACAGATAATGCATGTTCCAATGCACTTAGGAGAGTAAAAGGTCCACAAAGCCCTGCCATTGCATAGTCTTGTTTCTTGGTAAAATGTGAGTGGGTCTTTGGTGTTGATGGACAGTGCTGGCTGTCACAAAATTAGATCTGATGGTTGGTTGTGGGGATTTCGGGTGATTGAGGAATGTTGATTGGAAAAGGGAGGCATAGCCAAAGCAGTGGATTCTTGTAGAGTTTAAAGGGACATGTCCCTTTCAGTTGTCTGTCAAAAAAGGGGTCTTATGTATGCCATAGGATTCTCATTTGCAGATTTAAACCATGTACCATCTGACTAAATAGTAGCTTTGGATTACCCTGGATCTATGAAAGTGCTGTTCTGCCAGAATATTGACAGAAACGGGGTGGTAAATCATTTACACAAACAAATGCTAGCTAGCCCTGGTTAAAACATGTCCTAAACTAAAATAATGACAAATATTTTGTTTTCAGACAAGTTCTGTAAACAAAAATAATTAAGAACAGTCTTTATAGTTCAATAGAATTGTTGATAATACGTCTTACAAGTCTTCAATATAAAAAGAAACAAAAACAACAAATGATGCCAAGTTTTTCATCGCGAAACCAAAAATAAACTTGAAGGAAAATTCAACCACATCAGTTCAGACCGTATCAGACACATCATTACACTCCAATCTACCATAGCGTGTCCTGAAAGGTTGTGCAAAAGCACAAATATTTCATTCAGGTAATCTTCCGAAGCCCGTGTGAAGGAGGTGGTTGGTTGATGTAAGAGCAGTGGGCATATAGACATTTGAGATCATCAAGTCGTGCCTACACTGTCTGCAGTAGAGGGATGCTATGTTCCTTTTCTGCTGATATTCTGCCATAGTACAATTTTAACATGTGATCTGGGGAGAGTCTTCCTGATTGTATTTTGTAAATGTCTTTTGCAAATAGTGTTAGCTTTCAATGTGTGTTCAATGTATGGAAGATTGACATTCTGGGCAAGTTGTTCCCTTCAATGCAAATATGTAAAGATACTAAAGTGTGGAGCAAGCATACTGCATGGAGTCGTACATGTCAATGTCTAGGGTGAGTTCTCTCACCCATCACTTGTTTTTCAGCTCAATATCTATGCAAGCAAAATATTATATACTTGGGGAATGACAGCAGGAAGACCTTCTAAGTTCAAAGATTCTGGCAATGTATCTGAACTGCAATTCAGAAACTTCCTCCCCACCTCCACTGCAATTTGGGTGCACACTCCTACAACAGAAGAGACGCCATTCAAAACACCTCAAGCTTATGTTGCTTAATGAGTTCACAGAAAGATAGGACAACTTCTTCTTCCTGGCGAATCAGTGAAGGTGATGGCCAAGTAGCTTTGTCATTAGACCAGTAATGCCCTGGGACCTGGGTTCGAATCCCATCTTGGCAGAGGGTGGAATTTGGATACAATAAAAATCTGGAATAAAATCTAACAATGACCAAGAAACTATTGTCAATTGTTGTAAAAACAATCTGGTCCATGAATGCCCTTTAGGGAAGGAAACAACAGTTCATACCTGGTCTGGCCTACATCTGACTCCAAACCAACAGCAATGTGGCCACCAATGAAATATTCAGTTATATCAACTGGTAGAAAGGGAAAAAAAAGAAGGAATGGAAATTGATAGGTTACCTGGCATCGATTAAGTCAGCAGAAAAGACAATGACAGAAACAGCCAGTCGATCCTGCAAAGTTTTCCTTCCTAGCAGCTGGGAGCTAGTGCCAATGTTGAGTGAGCTGTCTCACAGACTAGTCAAGCAAGAGTCTGACATAGTCATACTCATGGAATGTCTCAGGCTAACACCAGGACCATCTCTGGGTACCAGCAGGACAGACCCAACAGAGGTCAGGAGAGAGCTGCTCTAGGCATCCTCAACATTGACTCATGAAATCCAATGGCATCACATCAAACAGGGACAAGGAAAATACTTGCTAATATCTGCAGAAACACTCCAATCCACAATGAGGGGACAGTCCAGCATGTCAGTGCAAAAGATAAGGCTGAAACACATGCAATAGCCTGGAGCCAGAAATGCTAAGTGGATGATCCACCTCAGCCCCCTCCAGTAATCCTAGCATCACAGACATCAGTCTTCAGCCATTCACAGCTCCTCAGGTCCTGGATATTGAATGAATGACCACATGCAGCAGGGCCTGGACAATAAGTGGCAAATAACATTCATGGCACATACGTTCTAGGCAATGATCATCTCCAACAAAAGATAAACGATTGCCTCTTGACCTACAATTGTACTACCATGATTGAATCACCACTGTTCAACACCCTGATAGTTACCAGAAGCTAAACTGGACCGGCCATATAAATACAGTGGCCACAAGAGCTGGCCAAAGGCTAAAAATTCTGTGGTAAGAATTCTATGAATTCCATACCACATGCCATCTCCTTATCCATAATCTGAATGGCTCAGGTGAGGAATGGGATGGAAAATTCCCCACTTGCAAAGATGAGTGTGGCTCAATTAACAAACATGAGGTTTGACACCATCTAGGACAAAGCAATCCATTTGACTGACACTCTATCCTCCACCTTCAACATTTAACCCCTTTGTCACCAATCTGTATGAGTAGCAATATGTACCATCTGCAAGTTGCAGTACAGCATCTCACTAAGGCTCCTCTGACATCTTCCAAAGTCCCAAACTCTACTTCAAGTAGGACAAGGACAGTAGATACATGGGAACAACACTAATTTCCTATCCAAACCTACACTATTCTGACCTGGTCGGAAGTCACATGACACCAGGTTATAGCCCAACAGATTTCTCTGAAATCACAAGGTTTTGGAGCACTGTTCCTTTGTGAAGGAGCAGTGCTCTGAAAGCTTATGATTTCAAATAGACCTGTTGGACTATAACCTGGTGTCGTGTAACTTCTAATTTTGTCCATCCCAGTCCAATATTGGCACCTCTATATCATTCTGACCTGGCATGATATTGTTGTTCCTTTTACTATTGTTGAGTTCAAATCCTCAAATTTCCTTCCTAACCAGAAGGCAGCAATTAGCAGTTGTTGAGTTAGCCCACAGCGTCAATATCCCATGAATGAACGTTTAACGATTGTTAATATTTAATCTTGAAATTGTGGTTTCCAATGATGTTTAATTTGCTCCTGAAAATCTTATTCCATTTGACAAAAAATTGATCTCAGGTTATCAGTCACAGCAGAGAATTACTATTTCTAACAAGACAGAATCTAATATCCCATTGGCATTCAATGATATTACCATCTGCTGTATTCCACACTGTAACGTTCTGGGGGTTGCCATTGACCAGAAACTGAATTGGACTGGCCACATAAACCTCTGAAGTGGGATACAATCTTGAAGTACACTTCCAGAAATCTCCTCACAATGTACTGCACTGATTTGAACTTACTGCAGGTGTGACCTGTTCTGAAGATTCCAGCTAAACACTTGGAAATGTGCTTGTGAGAATGAACATCTACCGAGATTAAATCCCAAAATGTTGCTTGTAAAGTAAGTTCAGTATTAAGAGAAAATCGGCTTGTTAGTTGTTTTTATTAAGAGCAATATTTACGTACCTCTGACAAACAGTGGAAAATATTAAATGATATGATTAACTATAAATAATAGTTCAAAATATTCCATGCATTACTTAGCATGAGATCCTTACAGAATTGTTAATAATTAAATTTTAAAAAGTGTCTCCATCTGGTTGACAAGAATATCATATATAGGAGATTAGATTTTATCAAAACCTTATTTAACAATAATTATCCAGTACTGACAGAGCAAGCTGCGTGCTAGCAATCTCTCAAGATCAGATTGCAGTTATAACATTGATAGAAGTGTATTGTTATTCTGAATAAAATATTGATTTATTTTTAAAAATCTTTCCTTCTATATTATAAATGGATGGAACATGATTAATGCAACATTCGGCTTTTTAAATGAACATGAATTTGTAATCTTAACATAACATTCTGCTGTAGGAATGTTGATGTGTAAAGGGTTTAGTCTGTTTTATTTCAGAAGATACTCAAAACCCTAAGGCCAATTTCTGAAAAAAATCAATATTAGTTTAACTCACCCAGCTGCTGTTAAATGGAATTGTAGCCGTTTAATTCACACATCTCATTTTCTAGCAAATGTTGACTAACAACTGAATTTAAATGAATTTTAAAAGTTTATTTAAGGCAGCATATATGTGTTTATATTGTCGGCCAAAATCAGTATTTTTCACAGTATGTTTTCTGAAATAAAGGATTGGGTATGTCTATTCGAAGATCTAAAATTAAAATTGCACTTTAAGTTACTGAAATTTCATTTATTACATTTGAAACAATGTCAAATGATAATGCAAATTTAAAATATCTGCTGAGCACTAAAAGTACAAGACATTTGGAGCAAACAGATGGAAAATGTACAATCAACTAATTGAAGTCTGGCTCATCTTTGCATGTATTTTATGGTAACCAATTTTTATTAATTACATTAGCAATTTTGTTTTCCACATATAATTAACATTTTACAATAATATCAGCAACTAATTGGCAATATGTTTCTCATAGTAATCTTTAAATAACATAATGTAATTCAACTGAACAAAATTTCTAGTTTACCTTATTTGCAATTTTCTTTCTCTTTTCAGACTGACATTTTACTCTTGAAATATAAATATATTTACACTGTAAATATTTTGCAATGTATTTCTGTCATAAATTTCACAAGACAGATTAAGAAATTAATTTCACATAAATTGTTACCTGGTCTAAAACAATGAGGACCGGGTTTGGAAACATATGGTTGTTATTAATTTTTGCTTTATCATTTCTCATTTTGACATAAAGTTGTTATGTAGTGAATTTCACGCACTGTGCATTGTAAACTGTAATATGAAATGAGGCTTATACCTTCATGCCAAAGGAAATGTGATACAGAAATAATTTCAGCTAACTGTAAGGTGATGTGGTACAGAATACCAGAAGCTGTTGAAACTTTCAATACGACTCCTGGATAATATGGTACTTACAACAAAGAGAGTCATAAAATGAGTGAAAGGTACCCCATTGCTCCATAAATAATTTAAGGATGCTCTAATCTATAGGAGTCATGATTCGGAGGTGCCGGTGTTGGACTGGGGTGTACAAAGTTAAAACTCACACAACACCAGGTTATAGTCCAACAGGTTTAATTGGAAGCACACTAGCTTTTGGAGCGACGCTCCTTCACCCACAATCACCTGATGAAGGAGCGTCGCTCCGAAAGCTAGTGTGCTTCCAATTAAACCTGTTGGACTATAACCTGGTGTTGTGTGATTTTTAACTAATCTATAGGTCTATGCGTTCAATTCTGAATGCAAGCTATTCCTTTCCCAGCACAGTCCTGCACATTGTGTCATAAATTAGATGTTTGCTCGGAAATAAAACAACATAATTTCCATAATGTACCTTAAATATTTGATCATTAGCAGAGCTGATGAAATGTTTTTATGCTATTACCCTTGCAAGTGTTGCTTGACATGGAATAAATGAAAAGCTGAAATGGTGGAGTTTGTCAACATTCAGTACTAATATCCTTGTATGGAATTTCAGGCACTGTTTCATATTTAGCCATTATGTTAGGTTCTCAGAGAAATAGACATTCTATTTTAAAAACAAAGCAATCCTCCGGTGAAGGGTTGCAATAACCTGTTTCCTTTCTTATCCTAATCAACATTCACGACATTACCAATGTATACATGCTTCCTATTTCAGATTTCCAACATCTGTTTTTGACATTTTATGAATGTTATGACATTTCTTTCTCAAGACCCATCATCTGGCGTGCGTTGTGTGGCTCGTACAAATGACTTTTTAGCGATAGTTGTTTCTGGATTTCCAATTGCTTTCCTTTACATTCTTCTCCCTAAAATGGATTGACCTCATTGCAGAGATTCCATGGCACCTCTATTCTGAAAGCGGTCGTGCTGAGCAGTCGGGGTCTCTCGAGCTGGCTAGTTGGTAAGCTGGTGAGAGACCCCTGCTGCCTCTTGTTGGGAAGGCCAATGAACCAGTCAGGCAGTGATGAGGTCAGCAACAACTTTGACCATGACATCCCTGGCGACAAAAGCCTCTCCTACTGAGAATTGCTGGTCAATCAGAGGCCAGTGTCTTTGTGCTCAGCAACACCACTGGGAAGGCTGCAACATGTGCTGGAACAGGCTCCAGAATTCCAGCATTGTGGAGTGACACGGGCCTGTAGGTAAATAATGTCAGGAGGAGCTTTTGGGTTGGGATAAAGTGAGAGTAAGTAGAGTGATTGGCAGTAAGGCTCTATGTGCTGTGTGTCCAGGGGCCCCACACTCCACCTTCGAGTCCCTCAATCAAGCACTGAAGGACACCCTTCTCATCTCTCTATCTGCAAGCTGCCAAGTTGGTCAAATAGTTGTAGTTGCCTTGTATGCCAGTTGGCAATGGGCATGCTTGCAACTGAGGTAATACCATGGGCAGTGGTGTGGGATCCTCAAATGGTCATTATTTGGCTTGAACATCAACATTCCTGATGAAGAGCTTATGCCCGAAACATCAACTCTCCTGAACCTCAAATGCTGCCTGACCTGATGTGCTTTCCTAGCGCCACCCTTTTTGACTCTTGGATGTCAGCAGGATGGGAAGACCAATCATATGCCTTCCTACAGAGACCTTCATACCAGGAGAAGCAAAAGGGTTCCAGAACTCAGGTATGTCACCATCCCACCAAATTAAATACCCTTCCATCTTCCAGATTTACCACCAGAGAGACCAAAATATTCTACTTTATCTTACACCATACCCCCATGATCAGTAGGATCATGAATCAAGGCAGTTAGAGCAGCATTTCTATCTCTTGTGTTCACTCATGACCATGAACTACCATCAGTATAAAGACCAAAAGCAAGCTCTCATTTCTAACGCAAAGTCAGTTTAAAGCAACCACCACTCTAATATCAACTAATGGAATCCTGAAATCAGAATTGGCACCTAATCTGGTGATAACTTTTCTCATGAACCAGAAATTGTCCATCTAGTTCCAAGTTTTGTTTGGTTTTCGTTTGTGATTGCTTACCATTAAGTTGATAAAGTTTGCTTTTTTTTTGGATTCTCAAGACCACTATGCTGTTGCAATATGATGCAATACACTCAAGAATACATAACAATGTGATTTGTCCAAAGTTCTCTGATTTCTCTTTACATATCCTTAGTGCCATATAGATACTGTCTCATGTTATAGATGTTTGATACAACTACTAGAATCACGCTCAAAGCTAATGGAAGTGTAGAGTCGTCAAAAAACCAATCCCCGTTTTTGCTGTTTATCAATTAAGTGCGAAGTCAACAAGTTAAATATAGATCATTTTTACAACAAAATCTGAATGAAGATTTCTGCTCTTAGATGGTTACAGATGGTCTCATCTTTTATGACCAAATTTTCACCACAGGAAAACCTGAACTCATGAACATAGAATCTATTCTGCAACTGTTCTTCTGCTATCTTAACATTGGCCTTGATACAATGGCATGGAACCTTGACTGTAAATTCTGATTAATAGAGTCTACCTCCTTTTCTCTTTCAAGTTTGAGACCTGACTAGGAAGCAGAAAGAGATAGAAAGTAATCATTTTAAATAAAGGAGAACCAAAAAAAATCACAAAGAAAATCATGTTGCCAGAACAATGAATGTTCGTGAATCAATTTCCAGCTATTGATAAATTTCCTAACCAAATTGAGTCATGCAGAGTGCAAGGAACGTGGCAGAAAATGACAAGTTGACTAATGGTATGCCAATCTGAATTTTCAATCTTAAGATTTATTTGCATGAAAAATCTTTCCTATGGCACATCTAAAACCAACAATTTCAATACCTAACAAGAGACAAATTCAATCATGTTCAGAAGTTATATGATATTGTTCCCCACTGTCACTACCTACATTCATTAGGTATAGAATTAAAGTCTTACTTTGTTACATTTGAATCCAATAGGACACAAGAAAATACTGTCCTGAGTTGAAATTGAAGTCAAATTTATCATGCACTTTCACATTGCTATTCCCTAATATAAATAGTTATGGTGGTAAATCAATGAGTCTCATATGCATTGTTGAGTGTTAAAATTTCACAACGTAAATCTTGTCAGTGCAATTATACTGCTATATTATTAAGAGTGACCATTTTGTAACATATGCCCATAGAAATTTATGAGTATGACAAATAACCACCCTCTTTGAAAATTGTGCAAAAGAAAATTTATGGGTATGACAAATAACTTATATTACAGAAGAGGTCCAATTTAAAACACCTGCTACATTATAATGCTCATTAAGGCAAAAGGCATAGCATAAAACAGAGCCATATGTGGCAGATGATTTGAGGAACCACATAGGTGATACCCAGTAGATTCTGGACAACCTAGATGAAGTGATCATGTGTTTCAAGATGAGATATAAAAGGGATGATGCAACAATGAATAATGAAGAGTGAAAGAAAAAGAAACAATAAATACTCTGTTTTATTCCAAAGGCCAAAAAGTCTCTGCATGATTAAGAAAAAAATTGCATTCATTATGTAATTTTAAACTTTACCACATGAATGGCTCAAGTTGGGAGGTTAAAAGGAAGCTGGAAGCAAAGGTTGGAAGAACAGAAATAGTTTTCACAGATGTAGAAGCAATATTAAAGGTATCAGGGCAGATATCCAGAATGGTGTAATAACAGTATCTATTGGAAAATTTAATAAATGTTGTGTTCTTTTGGTCATGAACCGGAAGTGATGACATTGATTGAGAATTTTTTTGTGATTTTGGTAATTTATAAATTTCTGTCACTGTTTCACCAAATTGTTCAAAGACCTTTTAGAAGTTCAGAAAATACCAATACTATAAACAGAATACACCACAGTCTTTATGATAATGATTAGTTTCATTCTAGTTTAAACTGTGCAAGATACACAGTATTTCAAATGATTCAATAGACATTGTTAGAAGTTTCATTCTGTATCAAGTTTGCAGTTAAAATGAAATCTAAGTGTCATAGCTACTAGGTGCACCGTGTTATGTATTATAAATATCTACATATGTAGGTGTTGGGATGCAGGTGAAGATGAAGCAAAATATTTTACTCATGATTAAACATTAACGCATTAACACAGGGTTTGGAAATGACTTACAGGAACCATGGGGGTAGCTCCCTGACAATCACTGCCAGTGTCCATGGTGGAGGGGGCATGAGGTTGGTAATCACTGACCATGCTCTTGTTGTAACTGTGAGTGAGATGGAGGAGGAGGTGATCTAAACACTCGCTCTTGTTTCCAAGCTGGGTTTTCCCGAAGGCTAGCTTGTTTGGTGAGTTTAATAATATCACAGACAGAACCTTAATAAGGTGGTATTAAATACAGCTTTAATTGATAATTATAGATATACCAGGCTCTGATCTTATAGTTATGTTCACTAAGGACTAATCTATCTCTTTTATGTATTCATGAGCATTTGCTCTGAAGATTTTCTCTCATTATAGAGTTCTCATAATCCATTTACACTGTACCATTCCTACTCTGTGATCTACAGCCTTGTGATAGCATTGCAATATTGTCCCAGGGTTCTGATGCATTTTTCAATCATAACATCCAGTAAGACACCTATTTCACTGATCAAAAAATTCCACATGCAGAATAGGACATAAAGAGATGCAAATAACCTCATTCTTTGCTGCATAAAGTAAAGGCATATATCATTCATTTGTTGCAAAGTAATAGCTCTTTTCTTCTCTCTATCTTTCTGGGTTCCTTTGCAGCCCTGAGTGATTTGTTTTGGCAGTCTGATGGCTACTTTCCAAATTCAAATGCAAAATCTGCATCAACAATTTATATCCTGTCATTTATTATGTAAACTATATTTTGGGGCAAGTTTGGCTTATAATGAAATTACCAAAGCATTGCTTTCTGTTTGAACCGAGATGTATAATACCACATTGACAAGTATAGTGTATCAGTCAGTCCTTGCTCAATTTCTGCAAATGCTGGAAAATGAACAAAAATAACATTGGCTGGTTTTGTCCTCATGTCACCAAAACACTGAAATGAAGCTGTGATTGGCTGAAGGATGCCTCAGGTAATCAGCCTTCACAATCATTGCATCTTTAAACAATTATGGACTGATTGGATATGCCACAGTAGGATCAGAACTCATACCATACTGGTTTTTCATGTGGGATGAATTTTACCTAAAAGTTGGCCCAGTGTCAATGCCAGAGAGTTTAAGGAGGGCTTCTCTCTACAGGCTCCAGAGAATTATTTCATGCAGCTCTTATTTACTCACCTCATGATGTTTCCATCTCATGTGTATGACACTACATTTGTGTTAGGAGAAAGTGAGGACTGCAGATGCTGGAGATCAGAGCTGAAAATGTGTTGCTGGAAAAGCGCAGCAGGTCAGGCAGCATCCAAGGAGCAGGATAATCGACGTTTCGGGCATGAGCCCTTCTTCAGGAATGAGGAGAGTGCGTCCAGCAGGCTAAGATAAAAGGTAGGGAGGAGGGACT
>NC_057712.1:4973591-5000970 GCF_004010195.1 Chiloscyllium plagiosum | reverse complement strand
AACGGAGGGAGTGGAGGGCTGCCGCGTTCGAGGGTGAGAGGTTGGAGTGGGTGAGAGGGGTGGGGGAGTTCAGGTGGCGGTTAATATTGCGGCGGCAGTTGGCAATGAAGAGGTCGAGGGCGGGTAGGAGGCCAGCACGGGGTGTCCAGGTGGATGGGGTGTGTTGGAGGCTCTTCACAGTAGATACCCTGGAAGGGAAATAAATCAAAAAGCTTTTGAGGGCATAGAGTTTGCACGCATGACATAGGAACATACAAATTAGGAGAGAGAGTAGGCATTTCAACACTTCAAATCCACTCCACCACTTAACATGATCGTGACTGACCACTTTTCATCAGAAACATATCTATTGCTTTCTTAAATCTGTTGTTGATTCTGTCTCCCCTGTACTCTGGGGCAGTGAGTTCCATGGACCCACAACCCTCTGAGAGAAGTACAAAAAAGGTTTAAAGGGATCTGGGCCAAGTGCTGGCAAATGGGACTGGGTTAGTTTAGGATATCTGGTTGGCATGGCTGAATTGGACCAAAGGGACCTTTTCCATGCTGTACATCTCTATGACCCAATGAACCTACCTCCTCTCACTCTATATCTATGACCTCTTGTTCGAGACTATCCCACAAGAGGGATCATTCACCTCTATCAATAACCTTTAGCGTTTTATATACCTCAATCACATTCCCCCTCATTCTTCTGAATTCCAGCGAGTACAAGGCCAAGCTGTTCAACTGCTCTTCGCACTACACCTTCATTGGAAGTAAAGGTCACATTTGTAAATATATTGTCATTTTACATTGTCACCTGACATTGTAGTGGCAGCTTCGACTCACAGAGACATAGAGATGTACAACAAGGAAACTGACCATTCAGTCCAACTCGTCCATGTCAACCAGATATCCGAAATTAATCCAGTCCCATTTGCCAACACTTGGCCCATATCGCGCTAAACCCTTTCTATTCATATACCCATCCAAATGCATTTTAAATAGTGTAATTGTACCAGCCACCACCACTTCCTCTGGCAGCTCATTCCATACATGCACCACCCTCATGCATGAGGAAATTGCTCCCCAGGTCCCTTTAAAATCCTTTCCCTCTCACCTTCAACCTATGCCCTCTACTTTTAGACTCTCTTACCCTGGGAAATTACCTGGGCTGACCTTTAATGGTTCAATAAGGTTGCCATTCTCTCTTTGATATTCTAAAGCTCAGTGCAGCGGCCCAGCTGATCTATAATCTTTGTGCTTGCTGTGGAGGTTGCTGGCACTTTCTGTCAATGTGACATTGATGTATCAGGATGCTACACCACAACAGGGCCACCACTTTGACAGACCACTACTGGAACCATATCTAACCGACTCGATTCACGCTAAAATTTCAGTGAAGCTTTAAGTTCTGAGTGATGCAGAAATGTGCAAAAAGGCAACGCATATCAGAGATGCTGAGGGTATGCAAGTAGATGTGAAGAGACCAAGCCAAGAGCACAAGGTATACTCTACTTTAATTCATGAGATGGGTTTCTGCCCCAGTGCTCAGTGGTCTGGCAGCTACATTGCAATGTAAAGTATCGATGAGCTCTAGAGCGTAATATTGGAGGAAAGAACTGTATTAGAACTAAGTCCTTGATGTGGCATAATGATGTTCTACAGCTGGTATGTTTACAATGCCAACCTGTGTAGATGGTGGGATCAGCTGGTAACTCCCCTCTGAGCATGCCCTGAGCTATTAGGAATGCTGTCCATGGTGCTGGCTTAGAGGAGCAGATGGCTGTTAGGTACCCACTCTGACCTTCACATTGGCAATTAGCACCACCTCTACCATGGAAAATTGCAATATTCATAGAAATGAGATGAAATGGGGTAATGATGAGATGTGCATTGGTGCAAATAGGCTCTTCACCATTCGGTAGTGAGCTTCTAATTTTGCTGTTAAAACCTTGAATGGAAAGTTAGATTTTTTTAAAACAAAAATAGAGATTTCTGGAAAATCCCAGTTGCTCTGGCAGCATCTGTGGAGAGAAAGTCCACATTTCAGTTCCAAAGACTTTTCCTCAGAACTGAAAGCAAAACCTTAACTTTGCTCTCCATCCACAGATTCTGCCAGACATTTGTAAGTTTCTCTGGAAATTCCTGTTTTTGTTTCTGATTCCAGCATCCACTGTTCTTTGGGCTTTTTTGTTCAGTAGAACTTTTCTTAATTCAACATCGAGAATCTGGTTTATTGGATCTTGCAATATTTTACAAACAGATTCTCCACTGACCATGATGTTTAGGAAATGGGATGATTCTGCCCTGAATCTCCATTGTTTTTATGCTTGGTATCAGAGTGCTTTCGGATGTACTCTTACATTCACTTACAATCTGTTCTTTCATATGTTGCATTCATTTTGCAAGCATAAACACACGCACCAACAGGTTCAAGAACAGCTCTTCCCTGCTGTTATTCGGCTTCTGAATGGACCTCTCTAATTTCAAACTTACTGTTGATCTTCCAATGTGTGCACCTTCTGTTCAACTGTAACATTCTATTCCTCACTCTGCTCCCTATCCAATGATCTTTATATGGTATGGTCAGCCTGTACTGCACAGAAAACAAAACATTTTACTGTACCTAAGTACAGATGACAATAATAAATCAAATCAAATAACAATTTATGAATAATCATTTGTCTTGAGAGAACTTCGCTTTGAATGATTTTTATATTTTTCTTTCATTTTAGTAGAGATTTTAAAATTAATTTTGCACTGATCTCGGTGAAGGATGCTTGAAACTGGAGGATATTTTTGAACCATTACCCTCATCAAAATCTCCAGGAGGGCTTTAGCACAGTCAGCAGCCAAGTCAAAAGACTTTTACTCTTTTCAACAATGTGTTTTCTAAATGAATAGTTCCAGTTCAACAGCGTGATTTTTTTTCTCTCAACTCTAACACTAGCTACTAATGACTTCACTGTGTGAATTTTCCAATTAGTGTCAAATTAGGGGCAATTTTTTGCCTCAGGCCCATGCCTATTCGGGTCTAAGTTCAGTCAGTCCAAACTCTCTTTACAGAGGATTCTTTTAGCTGGAAAACAGAGGAGACGTTTATTATATTAGTCTGGGATGGATTTGGACGTAGGCCCTAAAATGAAAAGTCATGTCTAACCAATATGAATTTTCAGCCTCCTTTTCTTCAGTCTCAATCCATCTCTTTAATTATGCATATTGTAGCGAGGTGATGATGGGATGTAGTCTGGATCACATTCCCACAATTGGCAATCTTCCTATTTGGACGACCAGGAGCACTCAGGATCTTGCTGAATTTTGTTCTACCCAAGAACTGTGTTCTTCGCTTCACTTTGATTACATAGCCAAGGACAGCAATGTCCCATCAGGAGGTGACCAGGTATAAAATCTGTAAATATTTTAACTTAATAATAGGTTTTTTATGCACTGACCCCGTATGCTTGGTTATCATCTGTATACAGCCATTTTAAAATTCATTAGAACGTAGAACAGTACTGCATAGGAATCTCATGGAATTCTTATTTACTCACCTCACGATGTTTGCACCTCATGTGTATGACACTACATTTGTATTATCATATCGGAACAGGCCCGTCAGCTCACGATGTTGTGCCAAAAATGACGCCAAATTAAACAAATCTTTTCTGCCTGCCCTTGGTCTATGTCCATCCACTCATTGCAGATTTATGTGCTTATCTTAAATGCCCCTATCATACCTGCCTCCACCACCACCCCTGGCAGCGCATTCCAGACTCTATCTATGCATCTCAAATTTTTATAGCCTTCTGTCAAGTCACCCCTCAGCTTCCACTGATCCTGAGCTAACAACTTGGGCTTTTCGAGCTTCGAATTGATCTTATTATATATAATTGCTCTACTTTATAAAGAGAAAGATAAATTAATTATAAGGAGCCATTAGTGATTGGAGCACAACAGTTGATTTGATTGCTTTTCATTATTATAGTAATGTTACCATAGAACCAAAAGATCATACAGCTGTTTTCTTTTTATTCTTCAGACTGAAATAACACCATAAAGTGTGGTATCCCATCACCAAGTCCCCCTTTATTTACACGTGGAGAGTCCTCAACACTGATCCAGCTCCCTCAGACCCAGCTGTCAGAGTGAACAGACCCTCTGACACTCCTCGTTATATCTGTTAGTCAGGGCTCCCTGATTGGACCAGGTTAACAGCCCAAATCAAAGAATTCATATTCTGTGAGGTCCGTCACATTATAAGGACTAATAATTTAATGGAATCGATTGTCTGTTCTCTGAAGAATCTGTTTGAATTTCTTCCATTGAAATGTGTGGAATGAATACAGGAGCATTTCTGATGAAGAGTCTCAGAAACAGGAACACACTTGGCTCATTGAGTCTGCTACACCATTGAATAAGATAATTTCTGATCTGAATGTTATGCTAAATTTATTTTCTTGAATGCTACTGCTCCCCCATTACCTCCCCATAACCCTTGACTTCTTCATAAATTGTCATCCAAGCCACGAAACTGAAAAGAGACCCAGCAGTGATGATGTGTTTTACAAAACATATATTTTCCGAATTCTGGTTTTAGGTTCAGGGTACATATGTTTCAGAGGCTACATTAGTTTTAGAGTCTGTATTAGTATCAGGGTCTATGTCTGTTTCTGAATCAGGGTCTGCATTGTGTTAGGGTGTATATCCGCATCTGTATCTGTAACAGTATCAGGGTCTGTATCTGAATCAGGGTCTTTATTGTGTTAGGGTCTGTATCTCTATCAGGGTGTGTATTAGTGTCAGGATCTGTATTGTGCTAGGGTCTGTATCTGTATCAGGGTCTGCATTGTGTTAGGGTGTGTATCTGAATCTGTATCTGTAACAGTATCAGGGTCTGTATCTGAATCAGGGTCTTTATTGTGTTAGGGTCTGTATCTCTATCAGGGTGTGTATTAGTATCAGGATCTGTATTGTGCTAGGGTCTGTATCTGTATCAGGGTCTGTTTCTGAATCAGGGTCTGCATTGTGTTAGGGTGTGTATCTGCATCTGTATCTGTAACAGTACCAGGGTCTGTATCTGAATCAGGGTCTTTATTGTGTTAGGGTCTGTATCTCTATCATGGTGTATATTAATATCAGGCTTTGTAGTGTATTACGGTCTGTGTCTGAATCAAGGTCTGCATTGTGCTCGGGTTATGTCTGTATCAGGGTCTGTATCTGAATCAGAATCTGTACTGCGCTAGGGTCGATGTCTGCATCAGGGTTTGTGCCCGAATCAGGGTCTGTATTATGGTAGGGTCTGTGTCTGTATCAGGGTCTGTATCTGAATCAGTGTCTGTACTGTGTTTGGGTCTGTATCTATATCAGTGTCTGTATCTGAATCAGGGTCTGTATCAGGGTCTGTATCTGAATCAGGGTCTGTATTGTGTTAGGGTCTGTGTCTGTATCAGGGTTTGTATCTGAATTAGGGTCTGTATTGTATTAGGATCTGTGTCTATATCAGGGTCTGTATCTGAATCAGGGTCTGTATTGTGTTTGGGTCTATGTCTGAATCAGGGTCTGTATTGTGTTAGAGTCTTTATCGCTATCAGGGCATGTATTAGTATCAGGATCTGTATTGTGTTTGAGTCTCTATCTCTATTAGAGTGTGTATTAGTATCAAGGTCAGTTACAGGAAAGCAGGATTTCCAAATTCTAAGATAATCTAAAATAGAGCATGATCCTGGTCCTGAGGTTGCTGGTTTTTAGATGACAGAGATGGCCGCTATATAAGTTACAGGTCTAATTTAGTTTTAGTTCTTTGTTTCCTTTGCAGAAGCACAGAGAGGGGTGAGTTTTTATGGTTCTGATTTTATCAGTGAGGTAAGTGTATGATCCTTTCACCATTGCCCTCCACTTATGAAAATGGAGAAAAGTCTGATTCATATTCATGACTTTGTTCTGTTTAATGAATCTTGATGACTGCCAATATTAAGCCAGCACTGATGGGTAAGATGTTCATCAGAGAATGGGAGGAAATCTGATGATTTCTTTCTGAAACCAAGCTGGAAGTGGAAAACGAAGTTGGGGAGGAAATCCCAGGGGAACATAAAGTGGGCATCGACAGTGCGTCACTTTGAGACTATGAGAATATTAATCGGGACACATCACAGTATCAGTCTGCCCCACACATGATTTCAAATCATTCTTCCTCCTGGTGGAACTTTCTGTCATTGCTCTTCAAGAATAACACTTCTTGTTCAGATTTTGTATTGCTTGCAGTAAATCTGAAACATGTTTTGATCAGCTTTCTTTTCTTATTTCTCTGTTCTTTTTTCACATTGTATTTTATTGATACAATAAGTTTGGAAATAAATACATTCACAGCAGAGAAAAATATTTGAAATCAGCTTTTTCTTTCCTTAAGAATCTTTAGCCAAAACAAAGATGTCATGTAACAGCATTAAGGGAATTGAGCAATGGCAAATTCTCCTTTGGCTTTCTGCGTCATTTTAATAGAAATGATAAGCTGACTTGCTGACAAATGCAGAGGGCAGACAGAGTTTAAGAAGTTCAGAATTTTTTGACATGGACTGTCTGTTTTCAGTTAATGTGTCAAGTCTTGTTACATTTTCAAAGCTGAGCAACAATATGATTAGGATGGAAGTGGCTCATTCGTATCATTTACTTAGGCAATAATGAATGAGAAAACATGTGTTCCTGGAGGTTTTTTATCATGCCAATGATTGTCTTGACATAAATGAAAGCTGAGTGCTGGAGAAAATCTCGGTTCAATAAAATCTGCAGCTTACACATGCATATTCTCAAAAATCGTACTGATAATTAAGTCAAAGTCAATCATTGTCATAAAATTAATATTTTAATGACTAAGTAAACCTCTAAATGCAGACATGAAAGCCTACACATTACCATTGCTGATAATAGCTCCTCAATGCTGTATGTTTTCACATAATACTCCTTGACCTTCTATTTTACCAGAAAAGCTTTTATAATAACAGGGTAGCTCTACAGTAGTTATCATGAGTTGTCACTTGTTATACAACATCAAAGCCATGTAATAAATTGCTATCTTATTGTTCACTGGCTGAATTGTACACTGCAGTTACAAACTAAACATTTCAAACTTCCAGTTTCACTAACTTAAAAAAAAGTGTTTTTAATTTAACAAGCAGTATTATTACAATGGGAAATGCAACATTACACAAGTTCATTTCACTCATTAATATCAACAATTAGAATTTCCATGGAGTTCTACTTTGAATTGAAACTTAGAATGATATTCAATTAATAGACCTAGCTTTTACTAATACTCTTTGGTGTTTTTAATTTAGAAAGAATAATAACCAATCAGAAATGTTTGTTCTCTCAGCCAGTAGTAATGTCAGAATATGATAAACAGGCTTTAATGAGACCAAATGCTGGACAAATATCCATGCTCTTCTTACAATTAAATCTATCACACACATTAACCCTCTAAATAAAAATAATAATGTATATAAGTTAGCTCACTGAGCTGTGAGCTACAAATCTTCTCAAAGATTGCTAAGAATAATAGTGTTTTCCCTATTCTTTCCTATTCATCAGCAAATATTTGATGCATCTCTCAGATTGACACTGACAATAAACAGGATATGATTGATGGTTAAATTGATGAACTTGGCTGTGCACATCCAGGTGGAGGACTTGATGGCACAGTTTGTCTATAGCACAATCTACAATCATGTAGCAGCCTTCTGTCTGACAAGATTATTGTTTCTATCTTGGTTTTCAGTTCCATCAGCTTGTATGGGTCAAGAGCCCCACTCCCAGTGTGATAGTCTCGGTGACATTTGCTGCAGGAGGAGACAGTGGGCTGAGGAACATCAGGACTCAATGGCCTTTATCTTCTCTGAGCCCTCTTTATAGAAAATGGACACCTAACAAATGTGGCTGAGCCAGCACAGATGTTGTTCGGTTATTAATGAGTGTATGTTGCGGATATTAGCACACTCTAGGATCTCGGAGTTGCTGAGCTTGTTTTTACTGCTTTGGCCAGGTCATCCATCTCTCACCACTGTAGAGGGGTGCACTAAGGGCACAGGCTTGGGAGGCTGGCATTTTGCATGTTGTTCCACAAACATATTCAGTATCAACATAGTACACTTGGCAATTTTATTCCCAATTCCTCTGCCTCCACCGTATCTGCACCCAGGAGGACCAGTTCCACCACAGAACACACCAGATGGCCTCCTTCTTTAAAGACCACAAGTTCCTCTCCAGCGCATCTCATCCACATCCAGCACCTCTTCGCTCGAACCCCATCCCTCCAACTGCAACAAGGACAGAATCCCCTGTACCTCACCTTCCACCCCACAAACCTCTGTATACATTGCATCATCCTCCACCATTTCTGCTACCTACAAATGGACCCCGCCACCAGAGATATATTTCTCTCCCCACCCCTATCCACTGTCCGTAAAGACCATTCCCCCGCAACTACCTGGTCAGGTCCACACCCCCCAACAACCCATCCTCCTCTCCCAGCACCTTCCACTGCCACCGCAGGAATTGCAAAATCTGCGCCCACACCTCCCCCCTCACCTCCATCTAAGGTCCCAAAGGAGCCTTCCACATCCATCAAAGTTTAATTTGCACATCCACCAATGTCATTTACTGTATCCGTTGCTCACGATGCAGTCTCCTCTACATTGGTGAGACAGGACACCCTCTCGCAGAGCGCTTCAGACAACATCTCAGGGACACCCGCACCAACCAACCCCACCGCCCTGTGGCCGAACATTTCAACTCCCCCCTACTCTGTCAAGGACATGCAGGTCCTGGGCCTCCTCCACCGCCACTGCCTCACCACCTGACAACTGGAGGAAGAGCGTCTCAAATTCTGCCTCGGGAGATTCCAACCCCATGGCATCAATGTGGACTTCACCAGTTTCCTCCTTTCCCTCCCCTCACCTTACCCCAGTTTCAACCTTCCAGCTCAGCACATCCTCATGACCTGTCCCACCTGTCCATCTTGCTTCCCATCTACCTGCACCACCCTCTCCTCTGACCTATCACCTTTCCCCCCACCTCCATCCACCTATTGCACCCTCAGCTACCTTTCCCCTAGCTCCACCCCCCTCCTATTTATCTCTCCACCCCTGAGGCTCCCAGCCTCATTCCTGATGAAGGGCTTTTGTCCGAAACATCGATTCTCCTGCCGCCTGACCTGCTGTGCTTTTCCAGCACCATACTCTTGACTTGAATCTCCAGCATCTTCAGTGCTCACTTTCGTCTAGAAACTGTACTGTGTCAATTGTTGACACAAAAGCTTAAGTGGTTGCTGCCATATTCTGTGGGCTGTCAGCCTTGCCAGCATACTCCAATAACTCAGGGGACTGTCCATGGGCAGCAACCACGTGTACCCTCCCTCCATGAAGCTTGGCATCAACCAAGCACCAGTCTCACCAATCATCATAATGCATGTCTCCAACTCACTTACAATGCAGTTCACCACTTCAATACAGCCCTTTGGAACTCACCAACACTTTTCATGACAATGCTACAGCCTGGCCATTCTGCCCACAGGTACAGGACATGCCTATCTCATGCATGTCAGGGCTCTTTCCTGCTGTCTGAGTGTTCACATACTTTGCATCTGCTTGGCGGTTCACAGCATCTTTACCTTGCCTTTTTTTTCTGCACATTTTGGGCTAATTCAGGACTTGCAAGGTTCCTGTCCTGCTCTGCCTTTTCGAGGAGAATCGAGGCCAGGCAGCCTGCCATGTTTGCCAGCAATGATCGGTCAAGTTGGTGTCCAGCATTGTGCTACATCAGTGTCACACCCAGAAGTCTATGCTAGCAGTTTACCTGGCAAATAGAATGAGTGTGCATCAACCAAATGATCCTATTTTAAAGGAGAAAGTGAGGTCTGCAGATGCTGGAGATCAAAGTTGAAACTGCATCAACCAAATGATCCTATTTTAAAGTCTAAGGAGATTAGTCCTCAGTCAAGCTAGAGTTATTGTAAGCCAGGTGCTACCGGAACAATAAACTAGAACAATATCCAGAGGCTTGGTCATGGCCATTCAGCCTATTGGGTTGTTTAGGGTCAGGAGTTCAGATCATTAACCTCTGGAGAATGGGTTAAGGTCAGTCCAGTAGGTCAGCTTCTAGTAGATCGGGTTCCACTCTTCTGGGGATCAACAGTAACACAGTCAGGGAGCTGCAGATTTAAGTCAAGGGTCTGGTCACTCATCAGCTGGGGTTGTCTGTCCAGATCAGTCAGGACAGAAGGGCCACAATCCATCCTGCAGGTCTACTCTCTGAAATTCAAGGCCAGTTATCAGGGATCACTGCTGTGTTGACGAAGTTGATGAGGTCAGATATGGCGTCTGCTGGCAGTGTACTGAGGTGCAGAGGGGAAAATAAATGTGAAAAGGGATAGGGGGGTGGGAGGAGAGGTGACTGAGTAGTTGGAGATGGAGTCCAGAGCGAGAGAGAGAGAGAGATGAAAGGGGTAGGCAGATGGGGAGATTATTGATATTAAACAGGATAAAACAGAAGTTGAGAAAGTGAAAAGGTGTGTATAAGTGGGAGAGAAGGGGTAGGCTGCACTGAAAGGAATCGACGTCACAACAGGACCAGGGTGTGGGGGGTGGGGATGGGGGAAGAAATGTGAAAAGGTGTAACTAGGCACTAAAGTTACTGAACTCGATGTTGAGTCGTAGAGACTGCAGGGTCCCCAAATGAGAGATGAGATGCTGTTCTTTGAGCTTGCATTATATAGCAGTCTCCTTTACTGCCAGTCTCACTCTTGCAACTGCCTGACTGAGAAGATCATGTCAAATGTAGAGTTTCCAGTCTGAAACCATACTGAAAATCAGGATAGTTCACTATGGTCCAGATCTGCCATCTCAAAACCAGCAACACAGGCACCATGTAGTAGCAAGACCTCTCAATAGGTTTTGAATTCTTGGTGATTGTCCTTGTTTTTGTTCAGGGTCAAAATGCTTGCCTCACTGATATTGTGGGGTGCTACCCACTTCCTCCAGCAGAGAGAAAGAATTTGGGACAATTAATTCAGGAAATCTGATTTCCAGTGGTTCAGGCTTCAACACCTAGACTGTTAGACATAGCAGGCAAGGGAGCATCCTTGCCCAAGATCTTCCACAATCAATTGGCCAATTGGTCTGTACACTACATGGTTAAACATCCTCAGGCTCCCTCTGAAACTTTAGGCCAGTGATGTAAAGGACTCAGCTTCTGTGCGTTGTCAAGAGGAGGTACAACTGAGGACCTGCTTTGGAAAGGCTGTGCATTGGCAGGAAGATCTTACACATTTGCCCACATTTAACATTGCGGTGAGGTAGCTGCGGGGGTCTGAAAAGGAGAAGAATACTAACACTTCAAAGGGAAAAGTTAGCTCACACTCTTCATCCACATAAACAATCCATCTCAACAACCTATTAGACACACTTCTACCAAGTTCATGACTATCTTGAGAACTCCCGTGTAGCATTCTGTAATTCCCTACATCAAAAAAAGGACTCTGTGTTTCTTTCTCTGTCATTCTGGTATAAAAAATATTTCCCTTTTAGCTTAATGAAATTCCTCTGTTCTCTCTGGGGTTGTTTATATACATAAGGATGGCAGAGCTATCAGTTATACTCATGCAATGTTATTGATTGAGTGGTGAAACTGTAGGACAAAAACACAAAATATAATTATCTGAGAAGAAAGAAAGACACAAAATGGTTGTTTAAAAATATTTCATGATATTTTCACCACAGAGGTAAAAGGGGTCAATAGAATAAGAAAACTACATTCATCTGCTGACTGTGCTGAGGTCAAACCTTATGTATGTAAAATGCAGTGTACGCAAGATGGGATCAATTAATTGGTATCAACCAAACAGGCAGGATTTTGAAAATTGTTCCATGCTGTGGTTAGATCAATAATATTAATTTCCACAAAGTCTATGCCCAGTGATCTGAGTTGTGGTAATATGAAACCAGAGCATACTTTTCAAAACACAACTCTGAGGATTTCATAAAACCCAATTTGTGGAATGATCTAAAGCAGAGAATGATTGCGTGCTATCTCTTTATTTATTACAATATTATAGTGCCATCCATCCAGTACTGACAAGGTGGGTATGTTTTCCAGATATCAGGGGAAAGGCATTTTGACAGACTCTAGGAAAATTTGATCAGCTTCCTCTCCACAATTTTCTGATACAATCATAAGGAAAATTTAATCAGTGGAAGTGCCCCAACATTTAATATACGGGCAGTCATGTTCATTTAAATTTACACCTTAATTAACTCCAGAACATTCCACTTAAGCTATACAAGTGACATCCTTTCGCATGTAAGCAATGGGAAATAGTATCTACCAAGATGATATGGAATGGAGAATTTAAAACATTATACTTAATGTTCTGGCAGCACATTTTGTTAATAAAAATTCTGGCTGCAAAAATGCAAATTGCAGTACCTGAGTTATTGCAGTAATATGAAACTGGAGCGTTCTTGACAAATGAGAAGATAACATTTGAGAAGAAAAGAATTGGTCATAATATTTTGACAAATCCATTTCTGAAGAGAAGCCATTGATGTGAAATGCAAATGTTTGTCTCTCCACAGATGCTGTCAAATCTGCTGAGTGTTTTTTAAATTGAGATTTCCAGAATCTACAATTTCTTCCTTATGGTAATTATATTCCATTTACTAACACTCGATTGATGGCTTTTCAAAACCTGCCAATAAAGGTGCTGGTTTAAATAAGATAAGGCTTCCTAAGTACTTAACATTTCACAGAATTGCACTACATCTGTAGTGATTGGCATGAGGTCGGCCGGCTGGCTATTATAAAATATGAGTTCCCTGATTGGGGCTGTTAGCCTGGTCCAGTCAGGGAGCCCTGGCTGACTGATGTAATCAAGAGTGAATGGATGTAGATTTACTCACTGAGCTGGAAAGTTCGTTTCATCTGGAGGCTCACTGATGATGTCACCAATACGGTGATGAAATGTCTGAAAAAGCATATTCAGCAGTGTTAGGGATTCTATTGACTCTCGGAGCCAGCTCTGAGCTAGCTGGGTCAATGTCATGAAGGGTGACTTGTTGACGCAATACTGGACTTTGTGGAGTTATTTTAACATCCTTAAGTAATTGCGACCAGATAACATTGTTGTTTATCAATACTTGCATTTTGAAAACTCCAACATGCTATGTGCCATTCATTATGTGTCATTATAATTTCTTTGCAATACCATGATTTAATAAACACTCATCCAACCTTCAGCCAAGGTCTCCACTTGCTCATCAGCACTCTGTTTTTTAATAGAATGACTCTCTTGATCTCCTTCAGCCTCAGTGTGAGCTGTCTGTGCGAGCTGCTTTAATTCTGCATCTGCTTCCTGGGCCCTCATTAATGGAGGAATATCAAACACTTTTCTTGAATAATTCTGATTCTTTAAGACCATTTTGACTATCCTAACATCTGTTTACAGTATTATTGTTCTGAAAGTAGCACAGTACTTTGAACTTTGTTTAGCCATTACTATGGTCACTGCACATCATGAAAAAAATACTTGGAACACATTTTTGCAACTATTTTCACCTCCCTTGGGCTTCCTGTGATAATAGGAGAAGCTATAATGTTGAACTACTGTTATATAATTCCCCAGGAGTAATTCCACTCTGTCCATGGGCAATTTCTCAACTACCCCAACTACCACAGGTCCACACAAGTCATAACTCTTTGGACAAATCAAATTGATAAGAATACTGTAAAGAATAAATTTCTGGGTTGTATACAGCATAGTTTTCTGCACTAATATGTCAGGGAACCAAGAGAGAACCTAGACTGAGTCTTGTGTATTGAGAAAGGAATAATTGGGGATCTAGCTGTGTGAGAAACATTAAGGATGAGTGACCATTATACATATATAAATTAAAGTCATCCGTAATTACAGATTAGATTAGATAGATTCCCTACAGTGCGGAAACAGGCCCTTCGGCCCAACCAGCCCACATAGACTCTCCGAAGAGTAACCCACCCAGACCTGTTTCCCTCTGACTAATGCACCTAACACTAAGGGTAATTTAGCATAGCCAATTCACCTGAGCTGCACATCATTGGACTGTGGGAGGAAACCGGAGCACCTGGAGTAAACCCACATAGACACAGGGAGAATGTGCAAACTCCACACAACAGTCGCCCAAGGCTGGAATCAAACCTGGGACCCTGGTGCTGTGAGGCAGCAGTGTTAACCACTGAGCGACTGAGCCACCCAAATGCCCCTTTATTACCCGTGTCTCTAATTTCTTATTTAATACCATTCCTAACATGACCCCTACAGTTTGGGGTCTATATACAACCCCCACTAATGTTTCTTTTGCCCTTGGCATTTCTCAGCTCTACCCATAGAGATCCTACATCATTGAAGCCAAAATCCCTCTTCACTATTGCACAAATTTTCTCTTTAACCAGCAATGCAACTGCATCACCTTTTCATTTCTGACTGTCCTCGTTAATGCTGAATATTCCTGGATATTCAGTCCCATACTTGGTCACCATTCAGCCATGTCTCCATAATCTTGACTTTACCATAAATTTTCAGCTTACATGTGCAATCAATTCATCCACTTTATTGTGAATTCTTCATGCATAATGAATAAAATCATTAAGGCTTGTCTTTTTAACATTACTTGTTCCATTCTCATTATTTTTTTCATGGCCTGTTTGCCCCTGACCTTGATTTCTCTGCTCATCACTTTCCTTTTTCTCCTTACTGTCTTTTGCTCTTGCCTTTGAATCCATTCCTCTGACCTCTTGCATAGGTTCCCACCCCTGCCATTTTATTTTAAAGCTTCCTCAACCACTCTTAACAAATATACCCCAGGACATCAATCCTGGTTCTGCCCAGGTGGCACCCATCCAGTTGGTAGGAAAGTGAAGAAGGCGTTTGGTATGCTTTCCTTTATTGGTCAGAGTATTGAGTACAGGAGTTGGGAGGTCATGTTGCAGCTGTACAGGACATTGGTTAGGCCACTGTTGGAATATTGTGTGCAATTCTGGTCTCCTTCCAATCGCAAGGATGTTGTGAACCTTGAAAGGGGTTCAGAAAAGATTTACAAGGATGTTGCCAGGGTTGGAGGATTTGAGCTATAGGGAGAAGCTGAACAGGCTGGGGCTGTTTTCCCTGGAGCTTTGGAGGCTGAGGGGTGACCTTATAGAGGTTTACAAAATTATGAGGGCCATGGATAGGGTAAATAGGCAAAGTCTTTTCCCTAGGGAGTCCAAAACTAGAGGGCATAGGCTTAGGGTGAGAGGGGAAAGATATAAAAGAGACCTAAGGGGCAACTTTTTCACGCAGAGGGTGGTACGTGTATGGAATGAGCTGCCAGAGGAAATGGTGGAGACTGGTACAATTACAATATTTAAAAGACATTTGGATGGGTATATGAATAGGAGGGGTTTGGAGGGATATGGGCCAAATGCTGGCAGGTGGGACTAGATTGTGTTGGGATAGCTGGTCGGCATGGACAAGTTGGACTGAAGGGTCTGTTTCCGTGCTGTACATCTCTATGACTCTATGACTCTAGTCTCAAAGCCCAGGAATCTGAAACCTTGCGCTCTACATCATCTCTTCAGCCATATATTCATCTGGTATATCCTGCTATTTATAATCTGACACAAACAGGCAGGAGGCTGCAAGTAAACAGCAAGCCAGGCAGCATCAGGAGGTGGAGAAGTGGGCGTGTCAGGTGTAATCCTTCTTCAGGATTCGAGCAAGTTCTCTGAGACGAGCAGAGTTTTGCAAACTTCTGAGTTTTTTCATATCGGATATGAAACTAAAAAACCTTTTGTTCATCTGGTGAATTTTCTGCTGGATGTAGAACATTAGAGGTCCTCCACACATTTGGGAAAGGGAGGCCTTGACGTGAGGGAGGGATGAGAAGAGAGAATGGAGATGCTTCCACATAGCCAAGAGGGTGGAGTGGAGAATCCAGAGAGAGAATTGTTGGTGGAGGTGTTGGAGGTATTGCAAGCATGGAGCATCAATGGTGGGTCCAGATTTGGAGGGTTTAAATGTACATGTTGGCTTTGGGGGGGTGAAATGGTTGCGAAGCAGCTGCGGAACGTTGTGTGGCTGTATTATCGAATTTCTGACAAGCATGTGGCCTGGTTAGTAATCTGACATCGCTATCTTTGAGGTGCAACCTTCCAACTTACTTCTCAACTCCCTATATTTTTTAAACCTTTCATTTTGAAATAACTGCACAGAGCTGGTTTCCCATCACCAAATCACCCTTTATTTACCTGTCATGTTCCATTGGCTGTGACCAATCAGCTCAGTCAGTCCCTGAAATCAGGGGACTCTGAATCCCCTGTTTATTTCTTTCAGTCCGGGCTCCCTGATTGGCCCAGATTAACAAACCCAATCAAGAACCTCAGCGTCAATCTGATCCACCTGGTTCTAATCACTACACATTCTCACCAATGTGTACCACAGCCATTAGCTATTCACCTTCCTTCTTCAGAATGTCCTGTAGCCACTTTGAGACATTCTTGACCCTATCACTAGGGAGGCAACACATTATCCTGAAATCTCATTTATAGTCACAGAAACCTCCACCATATTTATTTCTCCTGCTCACACAGCAGTGTTTACTTTGGTCTCTTACTTGTAGTTGAAGTTACAATGTGATCTATGCGTATACCTTTTGAATTCCCTTTTTGGGCTCAGGCGCTAATTCAGAAGCATCAAAGATACCTCTTTTTATAACGTCATAGCCTCCTCTGACAGGGAAACATAAACTTTCCTGTGCTCTATCTATCCATCAACATGCTTAGCATGGGCAACATCAGCCAATCATTAATCTCAGTATTTTTTCAAAGGACATAAAAGAATGGCTCCAAATCCTTTTACACCAAATATTGACAGAGTATGGGCTATACTATAATTACTGCAGTGGTTAACTTTTAACTTTGTTCTTTCTTTCTACCTTGTTCTTAAGATTCTGTACCTAGTTACTTCTATCTAAATTGGCACCTTGTGTGCTGATATGTTTACACTTTTCACTGGATTCCTGGTCTTTTGTACTTCAGCACACGTGACAATGAAATCAAAATCAAGTGAAATATTTCCCAACTGGATTTCAGATTATGACTATGATTCATTTCACCAAAATGTTTCTTAGTTTCTGGATTCTCTTTATTGAAAATGCATCATTTGAAATTTACATTCCCTATTACTCTCCTCCATTTCCCTTTGCAATTCTAATTCTAGATTCCTAAACTCACTTTCCTTATTTATCACTTGACTTTCCTTAGTTTTCTCTGCACTTTGGAATTCATCTCTAATTTTTTTTTTATTTTGGTTACTATAATTTATCGGAAGGATGTTGTGAAACCTGAAAGGGTTCAGAAAGGATTTACAAGGATATGGCCAGGGTTGGAGGGTTTGAGTTATAGGGAGAGGTTAAATGGGTTGGGGCTGTTTTCCCTGGAGCATCAGATGCTGAGGAGTGACCTCATAGAGATTTATAAAATCATGAGGGGCATGGATAGGGTAAGTAGACAAGGTCAAGAGAGTGGTGCTGGAAAAGCAATAATCAGTAATCCAGATGAAGGGCTTTTGCCTGAAACATTGATTCTCGGATGCTGCGTGACCTGCTGTGCTTTTCCAGCTCGACACTCTCAACTCTAATTTCCAGCATCTGCAGTCCTCATTTTCACCTAGGAAGGCAAGATCTTTTTCCCTGGGGTGGGGGAGTCCAGAACTAGAGGGCATAGGTTTAGGGTGAGAGGTGAAAAAATGAAAGGGCCTAAGGGTCAACATTTTCACACAGAGGGTAGTGTGTGTGTGTGTGTGGAATGAGCTGCCAGAGGAAGTGGTGGAGGCTGGTACAATTACAACATTTAAAAGGCATCTGGATGGGTATATGAGTATGAAGGGTCTAGAGGGACATGGGCCAAAAGCTGGCAAATGGGCTAGATTAATTTAGGATATCTGGTTGGCATGGACGAGTTGGACCCAAGGGTCTGTTTCCATGCTGTACATCTCTATGACTCTATGCTGCAAGTGCAAGTCAATATTCTTTGATTTTTGCACCATCACGAGTATACATTCTCTCCTGTATAAAACAACAGGCTGTTCTCGCCCTTTAGTTAGGTCTGCCTTCTTTGTCTTCTTAAGCAAACAATTCTACTTTCAACTGACTTGCCAATTCAGTTAACCCGATTTTTGTGATTTCTTTCATGTTTGTCAGGGATAATTCTGTCACCTGCAGGAACTCTTTAGCAGGTTCCAGTGCTGTTTCCTTTCTGTGGCACAATCTTTGTACATTCTTTAATCCTTTACAGTTTACTAACATCAACCCCAGACCTTACTGCAGAGTCCCAGCAAGGCTCAGCACAAAGTGGAAGAACATCATTTCATTTTCTGCTTGGTGACTCTGCAGTCTTCAGGACCCAATATTCAGTTGTCTAATTTTAGAGCCTGAATATCTTCTTCTATGTCCTTGACCCTATCCCACATCCCTGTACTGACAATGGCTGCTTTCATCATTACCTGCCCATTCTCATCTACTTACGGTGCCCATTATCCACTCCAGTTTACCATTATCCAGTCCTTTGTCTGCTCAACTGTCTCATTCTCTCTGAGTTTTGAAAACATGTCACTGGACCTGAAACATTAATTTTGCTTTCTCTCCACAGATGCTGCCAGACCTGCTGAACTTTTCCAACAATTCCTGATTTTGTTTCTGATTTACAGTAGTAGATCTGTAGTTCTGTGTTTTTTTTTCCCTCTGTCTCTCATTCTCTTTCTGTCTGTCTATCTCCGAGCACCAACTCCATCTATCTGCTGACTCCTCCCCAAACTACCCCATGTTTTAATCTGTCTTCAGCAGTTGTACCTCATGTTTCTGGCTAGTATCATTAAGTCACTGGACTCGAAATGTTTTCACTCCACAGATACTGCCAGACCTGCTAAGTTTCTCTAGAACTCTGGATTTTGATTTCCAGCAGTTCTTTGTTTTATGAACTCCAAACTTCTGCTTGTTCTGGGTCACGCTAATATGCAAATACTTCAAATTGCTTGTAATTGTTACTGATCCATTGTTACTTTGTAATTTCTTCAAAAAATGAATAGTTTAATTTGAATAAGGCAGAATCTTTTCTTCACATATCTTTGGATATTTGGGGCATCATTTAGTGGCTTATGGTTAACACTTGAAAGAGGTGTCACAGGTAGACAGGGGGTTGAAGAAGATGAGTGGCACATCAGAGCATTGAGTACAGGAGTTGGGACGTCATGTTACAGCTGTACAAGACATTGGGGAGGCTACATTTGGAGCCCTGCTATAAGAAAGATGTTACTAAATTAGAAAGGGGACAAAAAAGATTTACAAGGATGTTACCGAGACTGGAGGGTTTGAGTAAATAAGAGAGCTGGCTGGCTGGAGTGTTGGAGGGTGAGGGGTGACCTTATAGCTGTTTATAAAATCATGAGAGCCATAGAGAGAGTGAATAGTCAAGGTCTTTTCCTCAGAGTAGGGGAATCCAAACTAAAGGCTGTTTTTTTAAGGTGAGAGGGGAAAGAATTAAAAGGGACCTAAGGGGCAACTTTTTCTCACACAGGGTGGTGCGTGTGTGGAACAATCTGCCCGAGGCAGTGCTAGAGGCAAGTGCAATTGCAACATTTAAAAAACATTTGGACAGGTCCAAGGATAGGAAAGGTTTAGAGAGATATAGGCCAAATGCAGGAAAATAGGACTAGTTCAGTTTAGAAAATCTGGTCAACATGGACGAGTTAGGGCAAGAGGTCTGTTTCTGTGCTGTACGACTCTATTACTTCGTTTTGACCTATTGGTATCCTTTTAGCAGTTCACTGTGATCCCTCCAAGTGATAAATCTTTAATTCTATGTTTTTACAAAATTCTATTTAATATTCTGCTTTCAGCTTTCATACATTATCACCATAGCATGCTTAGGTTCTATTTTTAAATGTACAATTTCAGACTTATGATATCTTGATATTATATTGATTTATTCAATGATAATTTCTCAGTGAAAAATCCTTAATACAAATTATTTAACTTTTCTGGTTCATAAGCCATTCATAGATGTATTTGTTATGGGTCTGTAGGTTCATACGTTTGCCAGTTCAGAGGTAGAACTATTGTATGATATTGAGGGTAAAATCTATCAGATAGATAAACCATTAAAAACTACATCCCAAAAAACCTTTCAACATCTGCCTGTGTTTAAAATGAGTACTATTTAAATAATTTAGCTTACAAAATAGGAATTTTACAGGAATTCTGGTTTATACAGAAATGTATAAACAAATGAACATTTTCTCCAGCTGGGTGGACAACCCACACCTTTCTGTGGTGAGTATTAATTATTAAGTTAAACATCAACCTTTGCTTCTGTTCTGTTTCTCTTTGTATTCTGATTTTGCTATAGGGAAAATATCCTGTGCTCATTGACTTGTTTGACTATATGATTGATTGCTGTGGAAGACTTTCTGAGCATAGTAATTACGTACTAAATTCTATGAATTGAATGCAAGATGCTTCTTCATGAAGTGAGATCACTTCATTGTACCATTTTCATAATATCCTGTTTTTTAATATGTGGCATGAAATCTGTACTCCATCCAGGAAGACTAATTCAGAGCATTACAAAAAGAAATAATAATTACTTTTATTCTTGCCAACTGATATTCTCAGACATTTTAAGATATTTGTGATAAGCAACAGATGCAAATCATTTCATTTGGACTTGAGGGCTTTATTGGCTCACTCTCTGTGAGTTATCAGCAATTACACTACTCCCAAATGCTACAATTGCTACGTTGCATTGATAAAACCAAATTGCTTTTAAGTGCAACTGAGTGCATTTTTGTTCCCATTGTGTGATATGAGTGAAATGTGAAATATCTTCCCATATTATAATTCCATTGCCCAATAATCAATCTTTTAGAAACAGAGATCATAGATACTGTATTCTTCAGTTACATTTGACACTTTATTCAGCTCTATGCATTTATTATTTGGCTGAAATCCACAACTGAAGATAAACTAATGCACAGAGCCAGAATTCTACTACAGATCTTCTCCTTAATTATACAGGTTATTAGCTTGCAGCCCACAGTGAGCTGATTGAACACTGCTGGACTACAAAGAACTAAATTAAAGCTACTGTAACAAAGGTCCCAAGCTTTCCATGCATACATTTATTACAATAAAGTAAAAGATCTGTCTCTCAGAGCTGAATTTTCCCAAAATTGACTAGTTTCCAACAGGGTTTCTCTTCATAGACTTTGGCAAGTTTTTTCTCTTATTATCCTGCACAGCCCTTTCATTAGTTAATGCACCACACCTCAGCAATGCCTGGCTCATGTCATCATGCATTCAGCAATATCTGAAGCAATGGGCGACCTGGTGGCACAACGGTTAGCACTGCTGCCTCACGGCGCCAGGGACCTGGGTTCGATTCCACCCTTGGGTGACTGTCTGTGTGGAGTTTGCACATTCTGTGTGGGTTTCCTCCGAGTGATCCAGACTCCCCCACAGTCCAAAGCTGCACAGGTTAGATGGGTTGATCATGCTAATTTGCCTATAACATCCAGGAATGTGCAGGGTAAGTGGGTTAGCTGTGGGAAACGCAGGATTATGGAGATGGGATAGGAGAGTGGGAGAGATGCTGTTTGGAGGATCAGTATGTATTTGATGGATCGAATGGCCTGCTTCTATCCTGTAGAGATACTATGAGTACTCACCACTGTCAGGACATCTCAGGACTTCTGACACTGGTGCCCTGCACCAGGTAAGAGCTGCCCATCACAGTGCCCATAGTGGGAGGAGAATGAAGAGGGTAGGCTTCTGAGGTCACATAGATGTTATGGGTGACACTTTGTTGCGAATACAAGCTCATAATCATAAATGCATTGCTCCTTAACATCATCACCTGTCTGATTGACTGTCATTGTAACTCTAGCTGCAAGAACCAAGCTACGCAGTTATATGCCCTTTGTGTTATCCCATCCCATCTCAGCATCTTGAGAAAGGATGACTGGTGCAGGAGGAGGTACAAAGGATGTTCACTAGGTTGATTGCAGAGTTGCGAGGGTCTGCTTACGAGGAGACATTGAGTAGACTGGGACTGTACTCAGTGGAATTTAGAAGAATGAGAGGGATCGTATCAATACATATGAAATTATGAAGGAAAAAGATGCAATAGAAGTACGGAGGAAGTTTCCACTGGACAGTGAAACTAGAACTAGGGGACATAGCCTCAAAATAAGGGGAAGCAGATTTCGGACTGAGTTGAGGAAGAACTTTTTCACCCAGAGGGTTAAGAATCTGTAGAGTTCCCTGCCCAGTGAAACAGTTCAGGTTACATTGTTGAAAGTTTTTAAGGCAAGCATTTATAGATTTTTGAACAGTGAAGGGAGTAATGGTTACGGCAAGAGGGCAGATAAGTGGAGGTGAGTCTACGAAAAGATCAGCCATGATCTTATTGAATGGTGGAGCAGGCTCGAGGGGTCAGATGGCCCAGTCCTGCTCCTAGTTCTTATGTTCTTATGTAATCCAATCTGAGGAAGTGCTACCATTTCCCAGCGCTCAGCATAGAATAACATTTTCTCATCGTTCACCACGGGAGCATCACATATTGGACAGTCTTCAAATTATTGTAAACATTCACTTTAACTTTTCCAAAGCCAAAGCAAAGATAAAAAACAAACCAAAAATAGCTGTGTTTGCTTCTAGGAACAGATGGGGACTACTTGCTTTTCGAGCTGCAGCAAATTTGTGTGCACAATGTCCTTTACAGCAACATTACAATGAGAGGTACTGGGCGTGCTCCAGTGTCGAGGATTGAAGTGGGGAACTGTATTCGAATGAGTAGGAGGCATGCCATAAGATATACTGAAGCTGGTGTAAGTATGATGCTAACCTCCATACAGGAAATCACTGCTTGTGGAGCATCTCTTGAGATATTGGGACTGTGTGTAAGATAGAGGTCCAGAGAAGTGAGCAGTGAAACGGAATCATTAGGTACCCACTTTGACTTTCGTGTTGTAAATTAACGCTATCTCATTTCTACCTGGCACATGGGAGAATACAAAACTGCATATCGATGAGGTGAGCTTAGTTATGAACAACTGGTTGATGAATTATGGACGTTGCCCACTCACTAGCACAGTTTTCATCTTGCCTTTCAAAGCTTGGTTGCAGAATGGACACATTTCCCTCAACATTGAGCATTTCATTTTTCCTGAGCTTGCCATGTTTACCCACCTGACTCACCAATGCCCATCTCTTTCAGGAGCAGGGAGAATTCAACCATCTGTTTTTATTTACAATTACTCTAGCTACGTAAAACAAATCACTTGTGGGAAACATGGTAAAAATTAAAATAGTATCACACCATATAATCTGAGTTGATGCACTTTTGTGAGGAAGCAAGTTATTGAATTAAAAGTTACAAGTCCACCAAAATGACTTTTACCATCAAATATTTTGTCTCTGTAAATTATTTATAATGGCTATGATAGATTAAAAGTGTGTTATTCTCAAACAGCTTTACTAATGGCATCATTTCCCAAAGAAATGTACTTCTTATGTTACTCCTTCTGCAGCAACATCAAAAACAACCTATTTATTTATATAGCACTTTTAATATAATGAAACATCCCAAAGAATTTCTCAGAGTCAAGGTCAGGTAAAGTGGAGTAATTTTACTGCCACTTTTTGACCCTTCTGAAATATCCCATCACCAAGTCACCCTTTATTTACTTGCACACAGGATGTGGCTAGCTAACTCAGAGTCAGTCCCCTGGACTGAGGAGATTCTAAATTCCCTGTTAATATTGGTCAGCTAGGGCTTTCCTGATTGGCCTAGGTTAACAACTCCAATCAAGCTTCTCGTGCTCAATGAAGTCCATCTGGTTCCAATCAATACATCCTCTCAGTTATTCACAACTAATATTTTAATATTCTTTTTAGTATGCAGTTTTGCACTTTAATTAACTATGTAGTTAAACTAAATCGAAGGGAAGGGACTGATTACAAAGTTTTCTGAAGTAAATGAAAAAGAAATGTTAATACCTGCCAGTCACAAGGGAAAAAAATAAAAATGGCATGTCAACTCTCACACATGCGAACACAGGTAATAAGTTTAAAATGGAGAGGATGTCTGGTATAAGTAGGCAGAATAAAAACTGTACAATCCTTAGACTAATTGATGTGTTAAAATTTTAACAGAGACAACATTTGTTTAATTCTTAACTCTCGTCATTAGCAGTGACAAAGTTTTTAGATATGGTTGAGTTCTCAGTGATTGGTTCTTTCCCCCAGTTTCCATTCTCAACAGTTGCTGTCTTCTGGAATGGTGAAACAAAAACAGAAAGTGAATTCTAGCTATTGTTACAAAATCATTTTTTTCTCCCTTTTGGTTCTGCTGTCTATTTGTTATTAAATTCACAAATTGATTCCATTTTCTTTCCAAATTAGCTAACTGGCAAAAAAGTTTTTTATCTCCTAATATGTAAAATAATTGTAAAAGTTTGAACTGATGAAGGAGGTGCAGATTTCTTGATGCTGACTCAATTGTTTGGTTTCAATAACTTGACGTAAATGGCAATTTCAGGACAGAAGGTTTCATTTATTACTATTTGGTCGCTCGAACTTACTTCTACTGTTGTGATCAGGTGATTGTGATGCCATTTTAGTTTAGTAGTTGTCCTTTTTGAAAAAGTTATTTTAGTCCAAGAAAAATAATCCAAAGTTCCTTGAAAGAGGAGTTGCAGGTAGATAGGATAGTGAAGAAGGTGTTTGGTATTCTTTCCTTTATTGATCAGAGCACTGAGTATAGAAGTTGGGAGGTCTTGTTGGGAAGTCCAGAACTAGAGGGCATAGGTTTAGTGTGAGAAAGCTTTCAAAGGGACTTAACAGGCAAGAGGGTGTCATGTGTATGGAATGAGCTGCCAGACGAAGTGGTGGAGGCTGGTACATTTACAGTATTTAAAAGGCCCCTGGATGGGTATATGAACAGGAAGGGTTTAGAGAGATATGGGCCAAGTGCTGTCAAATGGGACTAGACTAAGTTAGGATATCTGATCGGCATGGACAAGTTGGACTGAAGAGTCTGTTTCTGTGCTGTCCGTCTCCATGACTCTAAGTTAGTGAGGCACAACCTCCCCCGTACAAAGCCATGCTGTCTATCACCAATCAGTCATTTGATTCTAAATGCAGAAAGATCTTGTGCCTGATATTCTTTTCCAATAATTTCCCTACTACTGACATGAGACTCACAGGCAATAACTTTCCAGGATTATCCCGCTACCCTTCTTAAACAATGGGACAATACTGGCTATTCCCCAGTGCACTGGGACCTGTGGCCAAAGAGGATACAAAGATGTCTGACAATGCTCCAGAAATTTGTTTTCTTGCCTCCCTCAATATTCTGGGATAGATCCCATCAGGACCCAAGGACTTATCTACCTTAATACTTTTTAAGATGGACAACACCTCTTCCTTTTTAACAGCAACTTGGCTTAGACACTTGACACTCCCCTTCCCTGAGATCATCATCTACTAATTTGTTCACTTTGGTGAATACTGATATAAAGTGTTCGTTTAGGACTTCACCTACCTCCACACATAATTCCCTCCTTTGTCCTTGAGTGGGCCAACCCTTTCCCTGGCTACGCTCTTGCTTTATATATCTGTATAAAACACCTTGGGATTCTCCTTAATCCTACGTAAAAACGATGACTGCAGATGCTTGAAATGAGATTCTGGATTAGAGTGGTGCTGGAAAAGCACAGCAGTTCAGGCAGCATCCAAGGAGCAGGAAAATGGACAAGTCATGGGGACATTGCTGAGCTGGAAGGCTGGAGCTGGGGTGAGGTGGGGGAAGGGGAAATGAGGAAACTGGTGACGTTCACATTGGTGCCCTGGGGTTGAAGTGTTTCGAGTCGGAAAATGAGGCGATCTTCCTCCAGACATCTGGTGATGAGAAAGTGGCGGTGAAGGAGGCCCAGGAGCTCCATGTCCTTGACAGAGTGGGAGGGGGAGTTGAAATGTTGGGCCACAGGGTGGTGTGGTTGATTGGTGCAGGTATCTCAGAGTTGTTCCCTAAAGCGCTCTACGAGGAGGCGTCCCGTCTCCCCAATGTAAAGGAGGCCACATCGGGAGCAAAGGATACAATAAGTGATATTGGTGGATGTGCAGGTAAAACTTTGATGGATGTGGAAGGCTCCTTTGGGGTCTTGAATGGAGGTGAGGGAGGAGGTGTGGGCACAGGTTTTGCAATTCCTGCAGTGGCAGGGGCAGGTGCCAGGACGGGAGGGTGGGTTGTAGGGGGGCATGGACCTGACCAGGTAGTCACGGAGGGAACGGTCTTTGCGGAAGGCGGAAAGGGGTGGGGAGGGAAATATATCCCTGGTGGTGGGGTCTGTTTGGAGGTGTTGGAAATGTCGGTGGAAGGTTGGTAGGGTGGAAGGTGAGCACCAGGGACATTCTGTCCTTGTTACTGTTGGAGGGGTGGGGCCTGAGGGTCGAGGTGAGGGATGTGGACGAGATGCGTTGGAGGGCATCTTTAACCATGTCGGAAGGGAAATTGCGGTCTCTAAAGACAAAGGCCATCTGGTTTGTTCTGTGGTGGAATTGGTCCTCCTGGGAACAGATACGGTGCAGGCGAAGGAATTGGGAATACAGGATGGCATTTTTACAGGAGGTAGGATGGGAAGAGGTCTAATCCAGGTAGCTGTGGGGATCGGTGGATTTGTAAAAAACGTCGATGTCAAGTCAGTCATCATTAATGGAGATGGAGAGGTCCAGGAAGGGGAGGGAGGTGTCAGAGATGGTCCAGGTAAATTTAAGATCAGTGTGGAATGTGTTGGTGAAGTTGATGAATTTCTCAACCTCCTCATGGGAGCACGAGGTGGTGCCAATGCAGTCATCAATGTAGCGGAGGAAGAGGTGGGGAGTGGTGCCGGTGTAATTACAGACGATCGACTGTTCTACGTAGCCAACAAAGAGAGAGGCATAGCTAGGGCCCATCAGGGTGCCCATGGCTATCCCTTTGGTCTGGAGGAAGTGGGAGGTTTCGAAGGAGAAATTGTTAAGGGTGAGGACCAGTTCGGCCAAATGAATGAGAGTGTCGGTAGAAGGGTACTGTTGGGGACGTCAGGAGAGGAAGAAACAGAGGGCTTGGAGGCCCTGGTTGTGGCGGATGGAGGTGTAGAGGGATCAGATATCCATGGTGAAGATGAGGCATTGGGGGCCGGGGAAACGAAGTCTTGGAGGAGGTGGAGGACATGGGTGGTGTCTTGAACGTATGTGGGGAGTTCCTGGACTAGGGGGGATAGGACAGTGTCGAGGTAGGT
>NC_057712.1:4952471-4973252 GCF_004010195.1 Chiloscyllium plagiosum | reverse complement strand
AAGGTGAGTCCTTTGCTGAGGACTGATCGTTCGTCCTCAGTGACGGGGAGGTCTGGAGGGATGGTGAAAACTCGGCAGGGCTGGGAGCTGGGATCTGGTGTGGGTGTAGAGCTGGGAGTGGGGTTGGAGCCAGTACCTGGAGTGAGTGTGGTGTGGAGTCATGAGCAGGGGTGGTGTTCCCCTCAGGGTTCTGGGGGCCGGGGATGGTGACAGTGGGATCTGCGGTGGGGGGGGGTGCGTGTCAGCAGAATGCAGGTGAGTGGCGGAAGTGGTGCAGACACGGCAGTGGGGGGGTGTGGGAGTCACTGAGCATGTGACATCAGCGATGATGTGAGGGGCTGGAAGTGATGTCACGTGTGGTACTTGAGGAATTGTGAGGGGCGAATGTGGCTGTGGAAGTTGCCATGATGGGGGCGGAAGTGATGTCATCAATCATCGTGGGGATGGTAGCTGCCTTAATCCTGTTTGCTAATCACCTTTCATGATCTCTTTTATGCCTTCTCATTCCTTGTTTCAGTTCTTTCCTACTTTCCTTATATACTTCAAGGGCTTCATCAATTCCTATCATCCTCGACCTTACATATGCTTCCTTTCTCCTTCTGACCAAGATCGTAACATACCTGGGTTATCCAAAGTTCACGGAATTTGTGGTACCTACTCCTCATTCTTGCAGAACGCTCCTAAACTCTTATCAACTGCCATTTGAAATACTCCCAAATGTCTGATTTACCTCAAACAGTTGCCCCCAATGAAGAGTCTCCAGTTCCTGCCTAATATTGTTGTAGGGTTCACTCATACATAGATTGTATGAACAAAGTATACAATTAGTTTAAGAAAAATCAGCAGAAATGTATGCAATGTGGCCTATTCTAAGTGATAAAATATTAATGTTCAAAGTTCTAAATCGTTTGCATTGAAAATAAGGTCTGTACCAACAAAAGGACAGCAGATATGGCCTAACATTTCAACTGCAGAATATATCTCATTTGAATCTATACTCTTTGAAATAAAGCAGGAACTCTGTTTGTCCTGTGTGGGTACCTTTTGTTGCCATGAAACAACACATGCTCAGTGTATATTATACTACTCATCCATCATTTGGATGCAAGTAAATCAGCTGAACTCAAACAGAGGCAGCACACTGTGAAAGCCACAGTTCCTCATGTTTGACCTGGCATTAAATGTGAAAAAAAAGCAAAGCTTATTGGTCTTGAATTACAGTTAGAACATTTAGTGTTTCTTATTAATTCCCAATTCTTTTGACTGTGTGGTTTTCATTCTGCAAATACGATGAAAATGAATGACTATATATCAATGCTTTGTCTGTCATCTTTTCTATTTGCTAGAGGCTCCAACAACAACTTCTTCAAAGGAGTTTGGAAAGTCCAAATCAACTCTCGACCCCTGGAATTAAGGTGAGGCTGGGCCAATTTCTCAGGAGATCAAACACTTGTAGCAACAGCAGTTTTTTTTTGTAGGATGATTGAAACCACAGGTAAAACGCAAACAAAATCCTTCCAAACATTAAAAGGCAGCTTGTGTGAAAATCAGCAAACATCTCTGGAGCAAACTAACAGCTCCTACGTTGATTGCTACAGGAGATAACAGTCCCGGTGAAAGGAAGATTCTCAACCTGTGAGTTCGGTTGTGGGTCAATTGTTGGAGGTGATTATCAAAGACAGGACTTATGGACATTTAGAGAGGTAAAAATTGATTCAGGATAGTCAGCATGGTTTTGTATGAAGAAAATCGTGTCTCACAAAATTAGTTGAGTTTTTTTGAGGAGTTACCAAAATGATTGATGATGGCAGAGCAGCAGGCATTGTTTATTTGGAATTTAGTAAAGCCTTTGACAACGTTCCATATGGTATGTAAAATTAATAAATTTAGGTCACGTGGGATTCAGGGTGAGCTTTCCAATTGGATACATAGTTGGCTTGAGAGCAGGAGACAGAGAGTAATGGTGGAGGGTAACCAGTAGTGTTCTGCAGGGATCAGTTCTGGGTTTGCTGTTATTTGTCATTTACATAAATGATTTGGAAGAGAATATAGAAGCATGGTTGGTAAGTTTGTGGATTATAGACAGTGAAGAAGGTTTTCTAAGATTACAAAGGGATCCTGATCAAATGGGTTGATGGGCTGAAAAATGGCAGGTGGAGTTCAATCTGGATAAATGCCATTTTGGTGTAACAAACAGCGGTAGGACTTATACAATTAATGATAGAATCTTGGATAGTGTTGTAGAACAGAAGGACCTAGGGGTGCAGGTGCATAGCTCTTTAAAGTTTGTGACACAAGTAGAGAGGGTGGTTAAAAAGGCATTTGGCTCGCTTGCCTTCATTGCTCAGTCCTTTGAGTATAGGAGTTGGGAATCATGTTGAGGTTGTACAGGTTATTGGATAGGCTTCTGGAATACTGCATTCAGTTCTGGTCATTCAGTTATAAGAAAGATATTATTAAGCTGGAGAGGGCTCAGAAGAGATTATCCAGGATGTTGCCAGGTATGGAAATTTTGAGTTACAAAGAAAGGCTGGATAGGCTGGGATATTTTTCACTGGAGCATAGGAGGGTTTGAGACGACCTGATAGAAGTTTATAACATATTGAGAGGTAAAGGTAGAGTTAGTGGTAGTTGTCTTTCTCCTAGGACAGGAAATTTCAAGACTGGGGGCATATTTTTAAAGTGAGAGGAGACACATAAAAAAAGATATGAGAGGCAAATATTTTACTTGAAGGGTTGTTCACGTATGGAAGGAACTTTCTGAGGAAGTGGTAGATGTGGGCACACTTACAAAGTTTAAAAGACATTTGGACAGGGTACATGAATAGGAAAGTTTTGGAAGGATATGGCCCAGGATCAGGCAGGTGGGACTAGTTTAATTTGGGATTATGTTCAAGATAGAGCGATTGGACCGAAGGATCTGTTTCCATGCTGTATGACTTTATAACTTCTTTACCCTAACAATTTAGATCGTGTACAAACAAAATAAAACTATTTGAAACTCTGTGAAATGTTACAAATATTTAAGATCCATAAAGGAACAGGTTGACACAAATGGAATATTGAGCTTAATTCTGGACACAACACTTAGCTACAGTAAAAATGCTCACGGATAACAACTAATTCCACAATAGGATTGATTATTGCACCCAATAAAATCTCATGTAAATGCATAGGCTCAGATTTAAGTTGAGAAAAGTGTTACTGTACTGATATATTCTGTCAATTAATGCGGAGTTGCTGGTTTTGGACTGAGGTGGGCAAAGTCAGGAGTCACACAACATCAGGTTATAGTACAACAAGTTTCAAATAGACTTGATAAAGGAGCAGCGCTGTGAAAGCTTGTGATTTCAGTTCAACCTGTGGGACTATAACCTGATGTTATGTGACTTCTGACCGTATTCTGTCTAATGCAACCTGTTCATTGCTAACTAATAACACTGATCTGAAATGTACTTGCTTAATCCTTAGCTTTCAATCAGTTTTCAGGTGTCACTGGAATGCCGTGACTATCCTCTTCAAGCATTTCTATTTCAAACACACTACTAAGTGAAAAGTAAATAAAGATGATTTTCTGCCGTATCAGCACATCAATTACAGCATGACCTTAAACTTGAACAGGTCTTTCAGAGTTGAAATAAGGGCAATTTCCCACTTCACGTGCAAATAGTGCAGCAGATGTTGAGGTGTGTGTAGCAGATCATTTGTGCAAAGGTTCTCTACATATTTGAAAGTAATTAATCTTTACTCAAACGACTCCTTTTTTTTTATCAAAAACAGCTAAAATCAAGTGGGAAACAAAAATCTCTCTTCCTGGCAATAAAAAATATGACAGATTTTATGCAGCTGGTTCAGTGAAGTCCATGAACCTTATTTATAAGAGAGTCCTCATTACAATGCATGCTTTGGCTCATTTCCCAAGCTTAATTCTAAGGAGAGTCTGTGGCAATGGAGTTGTAAAAGATCATGGCAACAGCTTGTTAAACTCTATAATTACATTGTAAAGGGGTCTGCACAGGGCATTTCTAGTTATTTAGCTGAAGGTTTACATTATGACTTCATTGGACATTAATTGTAGTCGCCTACATACACTATGTATTGTACCATTCATTGTGCTCAGTATAAAGAGTTCAAAATACATGTAAACAATGTTGTTCAGCATGGCACAGTTTACAGGTGAACCCTGGAATGTGAGAGTGATGGCACTGTTCAGGTGCTCGACTGAACTTACCTGCAGAGTTATTAGCATTGATTCTCCAATCCAGATGCAGCATAGCCGGTAACAGTGAGAAGTAAATTTTAGATTGACATAGAAGGAAGTCTGCTATTTGCATCAAATGGTTGGAGATCAGCAATGCTTCATGTGCAGTATTTGACACATGTGAGGTGTACATTGGTGGTGGGCTGTTGACACACATTAAAGTGGCAATAAAAGACAAGAAATCAGTTTGGGGGAAAGGGTAGAAGCGGTGTTCTTCCTCCAGTTTCATTCAAATAGCCACCATTTGCATTTCCTTCAACATCTTTCTCTGACACTATTTCAAAAAATTCAACTAGATTTTTTTTTGATAACCCATTACAAAGCTACGCAAATATTGAACCTAAACAGGCACTTAGATTAAAATAAAACAAAGAACTATAAATCCTGGATATCTGAAATAAAAACAGAAACTGCTGGAGATACTCAGCAGGTCTGGCAGCATCTGCGGAGGGAAAGCAGAGTTGAAAATTCGAGTCCAGAGACACTTGTTGAACTGATAGTAGCTAGGAAAAGCTTGGTATACAAACTGAAGACATAAGGTTGTTTTAGGGGTGCGTGGGTAGGGTGGGGTGGGGGGGAGCAGAGGGTGGGGGGAATAGAGGGCCAGGAGTGGTGAAGAGGGTGTGTGGTTTGGCTAGCAATGAAGTGAGCAGATAGATGGAGCCCAGAGAGAAAGAGAATGACAGTGAGGCAGACAAAGGGTGGTAGAAACGTTGGTGTTAGGGGGACCATGAGTAGGCAAAAATGGGTTGGCTGTGCTGAATGGGGCTGGGCATGTCGTCCCCATGACCAACATGAAACTCCCCAAGCAGGTGCTCTCCTCCCAGCTCTGAAACGACAGGCCAGCCCCAGGTGGGACAGAGGAAGTGCCTCAGAGATACACTCAAGGCCTCACTGGGGAAGTGTGGCATTCCCACCGACACCTGGGAATCACTGGGCCAAGATCATCCATAGTGGAGGAGGAGCATCCGGGAAGGCATAGAGCACCTTGAGACTTACTGTCAGGAAAAAGCGGAAGGTGGGGGAAAACAGCGTAAGGAGCACGGTGTCTCACCAACACCCCACCCACCGCCTTCCCATGACCACCCCTGGCCCCAAGCGTAACAGAGTCTGTAGTAGCCCCATTCGTCTGTGAAGCCTGAGAGTGGGAGAGAGTGACCTTCATCTGCGAGAGGCTGTCGATGAATGAATCAATGAATGTATATGGGTACAAGGGAACTCTGTTGCTGGGAGGAAAGAGAAGGGGTGAGGGCCAAACTGTGGGGGATAGGTTGGACACAACTGAGAGACCTGCCAACCACAGTGGTGGGGATTCCTCAGTGGATGAGGAAGATGGCTCAACGGTTAGCACTTTTGCTTCACAGCACCGGAGACCCAGGTTCAATTCTAGCATCGGACGACTTGTGTGTGAAATTTGCACATTCTCCCCGTGTCTGCGTGGGTTTCCTCTGGATTCTCCAGTTTCCTCCCACAATCCGAAACTGTGCAGGCCAGGTCGATTGGCCATGCTAAATTGCCTATTGTACCCAGGAATGTGTAGGTTCGATGAGTTACCTGTGGTAAATGTTGGGGTACGGGCAAAAGATGGGACGCTCTTCAGAGGGTTGGTGCAAACTCAATAGGCCAAATCGCCTATGTGTGCACTATAGGGATTCTACAATCTCTGAGGCCACCTGGTGACGTTGTCAGAACAGATGGGACGAAGAAACTAGGATAATGCAACACTGCCTTTACAGGAAGCAGGGTCTGAGGATGTGGAGTTGAGGTAACTGTGGAAGTTGATGGGCTTGCAATGGATATTGGTGGCCAGTCTATCCCCAGAAACAGAAACAGAGATCTCTAGAAAGGGAAGGGAGAAATCAGAGTTGGACCAGGAGAAGGTGAGAATGGGGTGGAAATTGGAAGTGAAATTAATCAATTCTTCCAATTCTGAATGAGAGATGGAAGCAGCATCACTGAGGTCATCAATGTATTGTAAAAAAATTTGACCCGAGTTGGATTGAAACAAGAAATGTCCCAAGTGCCCCACAAAGAGACGGGTGTCACTGGGACAGTGCAGGTATCCTTGGCAGCACCCTCTTCTGAAGAAAGTGGGTGGAGTTAAAGGAGAGATTGTTCAAAGTGAGGATGAGCTCGGCCTGTATCTAATTTAGTCTCCACCCATATCCCTGGGATGGAGGCACAAATGGCCGCAAAGCCATTATCCTCTAACTGCCAATCTGGCTCATGGAAGAGGCTTCTTGGACAGTGCTCAAGTGGCTCGTATAAGTCCCCATTTTTTACTTCCTTCCATTGGGAAGGAGCCAGATTAGATTAGATTAGATTAGATTACTTACAGTGTTGAAACAGGCCCTTCGTCCCAACAAGTCCACACCGCCCCGCCGAAGCGCAACCCACCCATACCCCTACCTTTACCCCTTACCTAACACTATGGGCAATTTAGCATGGCCAATTCACCTGACCTGCACATCTTTGGACTGTGGGAGGAAACCGGAGCACCCGGAGGAAACCCACACAGACACAGGGAGAATGTGCAAACTCCACACAGAGAGTCGCCTGAGTCGGGAATTGAACCCGGGTCTCTGGCACTGTGAGGCAGCAGTGCTAACCGCTGTGCCACCGTGGTTAATTCACCCTTCCCACAGTCTATAAAAACTTTGTATGCCTTCAATAAATCATTTCCTGTAATAGTTCCTTCATTATTTTTACATACATAAAATCGCATCAAAATATACAGATTATTGATTTCCACAAGAGTGGTCTCACTCATGTACACAGGGGTTCATTGTTCATTAATCCCCTTCACATAAATCATTTTGTTAGTTGTGGGCCGGGGTAGATCAGTAATGGATATGGAGGCTCCCGTGTCCACTCGCATCTCACACGTCTGCCCCCTATCAGTGCAGACATGTAATTCTTTCCCTCCTTATCACGTGTGCCTAGGGGGGCTGCCGGACTTCGTCCGATGTATTCTCGGTGTTTGTTGGTTTACCGTGTTTTTCCCAATAAGTGCCTTCAGAGTGGCCCCTTTGGCCAGCGTACTGACAAATGCAAGTGGGCTTCCCGTTGTTCTGTTTCCTCCCGCTACAATCCCAGACAAACTGGCCCATCTTGCCACAATTGTAACATGTGCACCTGGATTTTGTCTTTGTGATGCCGCCTAGGGTTTCCTTCTTCAAGCACACCTGGTGGTTTTCCACCTGTGTCCTCCTTTATGCCTGTTGCCCCTTCTACCAGGATGTCATAGTCTTGGAGAAAGACGACCCCATTTTTAGGACTGCCTGCTGTGCAGGAGACAACCCGTCTTTGAGAGCCTGAACTAATGCCCGGTCAGAGCGGTCTGTCTGGGGAAGCCCTGAGCATTCTCGGTAGACCCTAATGAGTCATTCCCCATATTCGGAAGTTTGGTGTTTGTTATTTTTGCCCAATTGGTAGGAGGTTTCCCTAAAACTGGATTACAACCTTAAATCTGCCAAAGAGCTCCTGATGATCCTCTATATCTGCTTTAATAGGGGTTCCCTACGGTCCATCTGCCTCTCCTATAATCTTGACACCGTTGCTATGCGGGATCGCCCATGTCAGATACTTGATGTCACTTGTCCTGAGGGCATGCAGCCCAGACCAGTTGGTGGATATTCCATAAATATAGTTGATGGCCCATCCAGATGGTATCTAATTCAGCCCAAACCTTTGCATTATTACAATAGGGTTGTAAGTGACCCAGGGCAAGGTTAGATCTGCAACAATTCACCTGGTGTAAACCGCTTATATTTTACACTTGCGTTAGCTCCTTCCTCACTGTGAGTTACCGGGGCCGAGTTAATTCTCTCGGGAAGGTCGTCTGATGGTTCAGGGAGTGTGACCAGGCTCTCCTGGGTATTATAAGGTGGCAATGATCCCTATTGACTATCCTCCAGGAACTGATTTTTTTCTTTTCCAGTTCCCTTAATCAGAATGGAAGCATTTATTTTTCCTCAGTCCATTTCTTTGTGGATTCCAAAGTCTGACCTATGAGGCCAGCCAATAGATGGACCAAAACCTTGCCTATTTTCTTGGTTTTCTCTTTCTTTTTGCCCATGAGCCAGTTTCACTCTTGATCTAGGGTCTGGGACGGATCCTTTTCCAGCAACACATTTCCAGCTCTGATCTCCAGCATCTGCAGACCTCACTTTCTCCTCTGACCTATGAGGCCAGTCAATAGATGGACCAAAACGTTACCTATTTTCTTGGTTTTCTCTTTCTTTTTGCCCATGAGCCAGTTTCACTCTTGATCTAGGGTCTGGGACGGATCCCACCCACTCTGTCTAATGAGTGAATGTCTGTCTATCATATACAGGTTAATGAGAGACCCTGGGAGGGTCCCTATTGATCGCCCTATCCTGCCATAGCACTGATAAGTTTATACTCAGATCCTCTGTCGGTCCATTGCGCTTATCCACCAGCCACGATTACTGTGTGTTTTTCCACTCAGCCGTGTCTCACCCAGAATTGTTCCTCTCGGAGTCCAGCAATACCTGTTTAGGGAGTGATCATTTCCCTGTATCTCGCTTATTAAATATAGGTTTTTATCTCAGGCAGGGACAATCATACTGGCATCTGAGCATGACTCAACTCAGAGGCCGCACAACAGACACTGTCTCATTCACTCTTACCAGATCAACAGCTTTTGTAGTTTGACCTGCTTTTGCCCAATATCCTGCCCCAATTCCCAGAAGGTTGTTCCCCTACCCAGGACAGTGAACAGAACCCTGCCTGCAGCATCAATTTGTTGTAGTAAAATTAATAAAACTCAAATTTAGAAACAAGTCAATCAAATTAAGAAGCTTGTCAATCAAATTTATTACATCAAAAGCTTTTGGGAGAGGCAGTGTGATTCTGACTTGTAACAGTGGGACTTGACCATGCCATCTCTCCCCGAGTCTGAATGAGGTGTGCATAAAAAGCCGATGAAAGACAGTTTCTTGTGTTCTGCACATATACACGTAGGGATCACTGTTTCCAGGATAGCATACCATGACATAGGGCTCTGTAAGTCTTTCTTCTTTAGTTATTCTTTCTTTCGTTAGTTTCTGTTTTCAGAAGTCGATGGCCTATTGGTGGGCCAGCCTACCCCCAGAAACAGAAACAGAGATCTCTATAAAGGGAAGGGAGTAATCAGGGTTGGACCAGGTGAAGGTGAGAGTGGGGCGGAAACTGGAAGTGAAATTGATTATTTTTCCGATTCGGAATGAGAGATGGACACAGCATCAATAATGTCATCAATGTATTGTAGAAAAATTTGTGAAGGGTGGCCTGAGTTGGATTGAAACAAAGAATGCCCCAAGTGCCCACAAAGAGATGGGAACCGCTGGGACCTGTGCGAGTAGGTGGAGTTAAAGGAGAGGCTGTTCAGTGAGGATGAGATCGGCCTGGCAGTGGAGGACAATGGATAGGGATGGCTTCTTTCTAGGAAGAAGCATACAGCCCTAAGACTATGCTGGTGGGGAATGGACATATAAAGGGATTTCATGGCCAAGGTGAAAGGAAGGTGGCTAGTGCCCATGAACAGGAAATCCTGAAACTGACATAAATTGTCAGAAGAATCACAGATGCAAGTGGGAAGAGACTGGACAAGAGGAGAAGTTTTGACAAGGTAGGAAGTTCCATGGGGCAGGGACCGATGGATCAGCCTGGGCAGTCCTGTTTTTGGATTTTGGAAATAAAGTAGAATTTATGGGGAGTCAATGGCCTATTATTGCTAGACTGTTCATCCAGTGACGCAGGTGATGTGCTTGGGTACCGGATTCAAATCCTAGCATGGCAGATGGTGAAGTTAGTTTTCAATAAAAATAAGGAATTAAGAGTCTCATGATGACTATGAAACCACTGCTAGTTGTTGGAAAATCTCATTTGGCTCATTAATGGCTTTTAAGGAAGGAAACTGCTGTCCTCATACAGCAATGTGGTTGAATCTTAACTATCTTTGGGCTTTATGGATAGGCAATAAATGCTGGCCCAGCCCATGACTTACACATTGCGTGAATGAACGATAAATAAAAAGAACTTCATGGGGGGTGTAGGCTGTGGGAATGAGCCAATTTCCCAGTTTACATAAACTTCAAACTGTGAGCCAATGTGAAACCAACCAGCTCAGATGGGTTGTAGCACACCACTGAAGCTGTTGTGGTTGGCCTTCAAGGGACTGCAATTCTAACACTGACTCTTTGATGATTATCCTTGTGGACGCAATAGCCTCCAATTGGTCCTTGATATTTTCCCTTCATTATTACTCATAATACTTTCCCCATCACTGATGTTAAACTGACTGGCCTATAGTTATGAGGACATTCCTTATACTTATCAGATTCCCACCTTACCTTTAAAGTGGGAATCACATGCCAGGACATTTCCTAATATTACAATCTCAGGATGGATATTTAATCCCTCACTCTCTACATCCCACTCATCTTCATGTCCTATGCTTTCCATACCCCCTCATCCCTCAATTTATCATAATCCGCTTATTCAATATAAATACTGAACACCAATATTTGGAAGTTTTTGAAAAATGCAAAGATCAGTCAAAAGTAAGATATATTATGCAAGTAGCCAACTTTAAAACTAGTATCCTTTGTTTGAAAAGTTAATAGATCTGTCAAAATATGCAAACATTTTTTGAAAATCACCATGCTCTAAAAAGTCATAAATCTGTCAAAATTAACAATCTCACATTTCCTTGGACAGAATGTACCCAAAATATATCTCTGAGCAGAACAAATCAGTAGGTTGGAAGCTGACCAAACATTCATTGTACAATTCCACCAAGCAAATATATAAATCAACTCATTTGAACAGAAGCTATTGGTACCTTTGAAAACAGCCAGAAGCTTAGACCTCTGTCACAGCTTAAAAATAGCCCAACAGATGGGTGAGTGTAATGTCAAGGAAAATGAATCACCAACTCTCCATATCTTAATGAAATTCTTCAGGATGAATTTTTACTAAAGAAATTTACATTATTGTAAAGAAGGAAATGACGATTGAATAATGTTATGAAGAGGTTGTTACTTCTAACAACCAGTGGGTGACATGGTGGCTCAGTTGTTAGCACTGCTGCCTCACAGCTCCAGGGACCTGGATTCAATTCCAGTCTCCGTCAACTGTCTATGTGGAGTTTGCACGTTCTCTCTGTGTCTGCATGGGTTTGCCCTGGGTGCTCCAGTCTCCTCCCACAATCCAAAGATGTGTAGGTTAGGCGAATTGGCTGTGCGAGATTGTTCATAGTGTTCAGGGACGTATAGGTTAGGTGCATGAGTCAGGGTTAAATGTGGGGAATGGGTCTGGGTGGGTTACTCTTCAGAGGATTGTTGCAGACTTGGGCCGAAGGGCCTGCTCCCACACTGTAGGAATTTTAATTCAGAAAACGTTAAAGCAATGGGGAAATTGCACAGATTCAGATCTGGATTCAAAGCAGTGTTCATGGCAAAAACACCATGTTATTCTGTGGATGATGTGCTCTAATAGATCTGAAGAAGTAACAATCTTGTAATAACATTATTCAACAGTCATTTCCTTTTTTTACAATGTTGTAAATTTCTTTAGGAAGAATTCATCCTGAAGAATTTCATTAAGATATGTGCAGTTAGTGATTCATTTTGGACTTACCTTTCTCAATCTGATCCATGATTAATCCAAATTCATGGCATGTCTGTGCTGGTGTGATTAATTTTGCCGACAAAAGTTCATTCTATCTCAACAAAATTTTGAAAGCCTGAAAATATCTGATATTACAATGGTGCCAATAACATGTCAGGCAGAAGATACAGAAGATTGAATACACAAAGTTCAAGAACAATTTCTAGCTTCTTCCCTGTTGTTATCAGACTACAGAATGAACCTCTCTAACTTCAATTAATGTTGATCTTGCTCTGTGAACCTCCTGTACAGTGTAACCTGTATTCCTCGCTCTGTCTAAGCACCTTATGATCTGTATATTCTCGCACTGCTCACAAAAACAAAGCTTTTCACTGTACTTCGGTACATGTGACTACAATAAATCAAATCAAAAGTCAAATTGATTGCCACATGTCCCTCTCCTGCACATTTATCACGTCATTGAAAATGGATAGGAGCAAAAATGTCAGGGAAGGAATCTCGGATTTAGGCCCCACCTACTGCTTTTTAAAGAACACTTTAAGAACTTCTACTTCATGTCAGGATAAGAAACTGTATTGTCTTTCTCTAATAAAGATGCACATTTGACAGTTTACATTCCATTGGCACTTCCCTCATACCTATTATCTCTGCTTCTACTTCCTTTGGCAATCTGGATTCGGAACCAGCTGACCAATATCTATTACAAGCAAACCTAATCTTTCCAGTGCATCCTGCATGCCATTTTTCACCCTATCCGTCACATTCACCATCTCCATTTCTACGCATACTTTCTCAGCTTCATTTTTCTTGGTAAATACAGAAACAAAGCAGTCATTTGTAGCGTTATTCTGTATCTCTGAGCTTGTGTCCCACTAATAGGGCCCACTCCACCTCTTACAACCACCTTACTATTTACACATTAGTAGAAGCCTTTTGTATTCTTTCTATTTAGATTGTCATTTTATTCTCATTTTATGTCTTTACAAGTTTTCCTTTTCCTCTTTACTACCCCTCGCATCTTAAAGCATTCAACCTGGCTTGTGGCTGCACAGTTCACCTGACATAGAGCACACAGATTTTTCTTTGATCATATTCTCTTTGATTCTCTAAGTTGCTCTACCTCATATGGAATGCTATACTTAGCTTGAACTTGCAGTTTCTCAACTTTATAGATTATGATTATTCCATTATGATGCTTTCTGTCAGTTTTTTGTTCAATTTGTGTTGGCTCAATCACTTCTCCAAAAATTAACCCTCTTCTAATTTAGATTTATAATTTAGACTGTCCCTTTACATCTATCTAAACCTCATGATGTAATGACTACCTTAACACAAGTAGACCTCCACAGAAACTTGCTTATTTGTTCTAAATCTATTCCACTTCCTGCACCTCTACCCTGAACCTCACTCCTCCAACCACAACAAGGACAGAAAACTCCCTGTCCTCACCTTCCACCCCACCAACCTCCAAATACAACACATCATCCTCCACCATTTCCGCCATCTACAATCAGAATCCACCACCAGAGGAAAATTTCCCTCCCCACCCCTATCTGCGTACCGCAGAGACCACTCCCTCTGTGACTCCCTCATTAGGTTCATGCCTCCCACCAACACACCTTTCACTCATGCCATGCACGAGGTGTAAAACCTGTGCCCACACCTCCCCCCTCACCTCCATCCAAGGCCCCAAAGGATCCTTCCACATCCAGCAGAGATTTTCCTGCGTCTCCAAACACCTCATCTACTCCATCAGTTGCTTTCGATGTGGTCTCCTTTACATTGGGGAGACAGGACGCCAAATTGCTGAACATTTCAGAGAACATCTCTGGAACACACGCACTAAACAACCCCACTGCCCTGTGACTGAACACTTCAACTCCCGCTCCCACTCCTCCAAGGACATACACGTTCTGGGTTTCATCCACCGCTAATTTCTAGCCATCAGACGCCTGGAGGAAATAAACCTCATCTTCCACCTTGGGACCCTCCAACCACACAGGATCAATGTCGATTTCATCAGTTTCCTCATCTCCTGTCCTCCCACCTATCCCAGATCAAACCTTCCAACTTGGCATTGTCCTCTTGACCTGTCCCCCAGCCCCACCCCCCTCCCATTTATCTCATAGCCCCTTGGGCAACCTCCCCCCCCTCACCCTCCCACATTCCTTATGAATAGCTTATGCTTGCAACATTGACTCTCCCGCTCCTTGAATGCTGCCTGACCTGTTGTGCTTTTCCAGTGCCACATTTATCGACTCTGACCTCACCCGTTCCTCAGCAGCATCTCAGCAATATTTCTTCCAAGCATTGGTAATAATGGTCAAAGAAGTTCTTCTGATCAATCAGAAAAGATGGGATGGCAAGGGGCAAATTACTGCAGAAGCTGGACTCTGTACTGAAAGCATAAAATGCTGGAGATTGCAGTGGGTCAGACTGAAGCTCTGGTGAAGGGTCATCTAGACTTGAAACATTAGCTTGCTTGCTTTCTATGGATGCTAACAGCCTGACCTGCTGCGATCTCCAGGATGAGGTAGCATATGGTTTGCTCCTCCATTCTGTCCATCCTGACGGCATTACTGCTTTGTTAACAGTAGGTAAGAGTACCATTGTTCTGTCTTATTCCAACTGCTATAGTGGCATTAGCAAGGAGAGAGGTCCTGGCCTCAGTTTTTGACTATAATTGACATTAAACTGATTTCCTGAAGCCTTCTGAAGGAGGTTTTGTCTCCCTTCCAGGTGTGTCAATAGATTTTCTAAACCGTTCCACTGAACTCATTTATTACAACATAATGACAAAAGTTTATCCAGCATCAGGTATGACAAAGAAGCATTGTTCAACAATTATGAAAAATATTATTCAATAATTTAAAGTAATGCACCACTTCCAATAACAATCTGATTTTCATTACGTGCTGTTTGCAAGTCACTAGAGTTAAGATTTTGGTTTAATTATTCATTTAAATATTGGCTTACTGCTCACTGAAAATAAATGTCACCCTGCCATATCGCTTGTATGTTCATTGCCTGAATAGACAGGTCTATTTTGCCGATACTTCGGTGTTACAGTTTTTCAAATGGAGAATGGAAAATATAGAATGGATGAAGCAGCATGGCATTTTTTGTATCTGTGCTGGAACCTGTGGTAGATCTTCCAAGCTGGTGGCGGCAGGGCTCCTGAGCATGGGGCTTGGCCACTCATGGCTCATGTGGCAGGTTCTGGCTTATGGCTTCATTATTCTCCTTCCAGCTCCATAACAGTTTTTTTTTTGTTTTGGTTGCCCTGGGGCCTCCTCCTGATGTCTTTCTGCAGGACCTATGTATCTCCATTATCGTTCATCCCAGGTGGCAGCATCGGAAGACCAGCCAGGACCCTGTCGGTTACCTCAGAGCCAGGACCCCATTGTTGCCTCGGGTCCCATCAGTTGATGTCAAATGTTGGTGGGGGAGGGGCTCTCGCACAGTGTGACTCTCTCCAGCTCAGAAACGGTAGAGACGTGACAGCGTTGGTGACAGCAGGAAAGGACCTCGGGAACAACGGCAGACGGATGTGACTGGAGGACCTGAGAAGGTGAAGTCTATGAAGAGGGAAAGACGATCCTTTGAGACTGTTTCAGGGTTAGGAATATCAATTTAACATTTAATTAATTGGATATTTTATCATTTGTACTATTTATTCAGTAATTTATTCTGTAATGCAAGAAGACACCAGAATGTGGTGACATTATCCACTTTTCACTGTAACTGGGTACAAGTGACAAGGTATTAAATAAATAATAAATAAATGGATAGAAAGTATGCAGTGATGACTCAGAATATCATAGTGAGTCTGATGGGATAAAATCCTTCTCTGTCCACTCTATTAGCTCCACATGAAGTATACTTGATAAGCTTATAACACCAGTCAGTGGAAAGGATGATAAGAAACAGCAATCTCCTTTATAAAAGCATTGCATGGGTGAACTGTACAGTAACAGGTACTTTTATCGATATGAGCTATGTACATAGTGAGGTCTAAACTCAATGTTCTTGCTCCCCTCAGATAAGCATTTAAAGCACTAACAATGATGCAGTTGTAAAGAAATGCCCACATGTAATTAGTACACGTGCCTGATTCACTGCCAAATGCAACAGGCTGGCCATAGTAAAGAATCTTAGGTCTAATTTCTAACCTTAAGATATAGTTCTTGTGCCAGATTCCAGATAACTTCATAAACTAATTGAATAACTTCAAAAACTAATCAATCCAAAACATTAACTTTGATTTCTCTCCACAGATCCTGCCAGACCTATTAAGCTTTTCCAGCAATTTTTTTTTTGAACTCACTCACGCCTTGTGGTGTGTCAAGCACAGGTTAATCTATTAGTGTGAGCAATGATTTTGAAGAGAGACACAAGTAAGTTTATATTTTAATCACCGTAACATGAAGCAGAATAATCCTTTTTTATTGTTGTCTTACTCGGGGTTGAAAGAAAATAAAACGAGATCACAGAAAATGTGCAAAAGAAATGTGACAACAAGAAGTAACACAAAAGGGCATAGATGGGCAAAGTGGGCCTATATCTGAGGGGGTTTTGAAGAATTAAAAAGTGACCAAATTGAAACCTACAACATATTCAAATAGACAAGCTGAGTTGTAGGGTAACGTATTTCCCCTGTTGGACTTTCTAGAATCAGGGGGCACTATTCAAAAATAAGCAGGATGCTGTTAAGTCTGTTTTGAGAAATATTTTGTTTTACTCAGACAGTTGTGAACTTTGTGAGTTTTCTGCTGCAGAGGACTGTAAAATATCAGCCTTTGAGTATGTTTAAGGTAGAGATCACTGAATTTCTGGTTGACAGTGGGATACAAGGTTATGGGTAAGTAAATGGAGAGCAAGGGGAAAACTCTCCTCTGGTTAGAGTCATACTTGGCCCTTAGGAAGATGGATGTGTTTTTTACAGGTTGGTCATCTCAGCTTCAGGACATCTCTGCAGGCGTTCTTCAGGATAGTGTCCGAGGCCCAACCATTTTCAGCTGCTTCATCAATGACCTTCCCTCCATCAGAAATGATTGTGCAATGTTCAACACCATTTATTACTCCTCAGATACTGAAGCAGGCCATGCACAGATGCAGTTAGGTGAGCAATTGGGAAGTAATATCTATTCCACACAAATACCAGGCAATGATCATTTGTGATAAGAGAGAATCTAACCATTGCCCATTGACATTCAATGGCATTATTAGCACTGAATTCCCATGATCAACGTCCTAGTGATTGTCATTGGCCAGAAACTGATTTGGACTAGCCACAGCGTTGCTAAAAGAGCATGTCAGGGGATAGGAATACAACGGCAAGTAACTCACCTCCTGACTCTCAAAATCCTGTCCAGCAGTTACAAGGCACAAGTCAGGGTGGAATGAATGAGTCAACTCCAACAATGCTCAAGAATCTTAACACCATTCAAGACAAAGCAGTTCATTTTATTGACACCTCATCCACAAACATTCATTCTATTCACTATTGACACTCAGTAGCGGCACTCTGTACTGTCTACAAGATACACTGCAGAGATTTACCAAGTTGTTTTAGACAGAAATTTTATTGTTCCAGACCTCCTTGGGCTCCCACTGACAACTCTTTCTTCGGTACGTTGTCAATGCATCAGTGCTGGTTCCCTCTCTCATCTAGAATTAGAAAAATTGATCAATTTTACTTCCAATTTTTATCTTGCTCTCACCTTCACTTGGTCCAATTCTGACTCCCTGCCCTTCCCTTCCTCGGCAAGTCTGTTTCCATTTCTGAGGATAGGCTGGCCACCGATATCCATTGCAAACCCACCGACTCCCACAGTTACCTGGACTATACATCCTCATTCCCTGCTTCCTGTAAAGTCTCTATTCCAGTTCCTCCGCCTCCATCACATCTGTTCTGATATTGCCAGTTTCGACAAGGGAGCCTCTGAAATGTCCACCTTCTTCCTCACCCGAGGACTCCCCAGCACCATGGTTGACAGGGTCCTCAGACATGTCAAACCCTTCTCCCACATTTCAACCCTCAAGCTTCCCTTCTCTTCCACAACAGCGATAGGGTCCCCAATCTTTACTTTCCATCCCACCAGCATCCACATCCAGAAGATCATTAGCCACTACTTCCTGCCTCCAGTGAGATGCCCCCACCAGACGCATATTCCCCTCCCCTCCCTTGTCAACCTTCAGCAGGGCCCATCCCCTTCAGGACACCCTGGTCTATTCCTCCTTCACTCCTAACACACTGCCACAGTCCTGTGACATCTTCCCCGGCAATTGTAGAAGGTGTAACACCTGCCCATTTACTTCCTCCCTCCTCACTATCTAAGGCTCCAAATGCACCTTCCAGGTGAACCTAGTCTACTGCATTTACTGATCACAATGTAGTCTCCTCCATTAGAGAAGTGATTGCTTCACACAACACCTACTTTCTGTTCACAGAAATAACTCTGAGCTTCCAGTTGCTTGCCACTTCAACACACCATCAAGTTCCTGTGGCCAACATCGCTGTCTCAGGCTTGCTGCAGTGCTCCAGTGAAGCTCAGCACAAGCTGGAAGACCAACACCTCACTTTCCCCTTGGGAATCCTGCAGCCCTTTGGACTGAACATTGATTCTAACTATTTCAGAGCATGAACACCTTCCTCTATGTTGTGGTTCTGTTCGCCGAGCTGGGAATATGTGTTGCAGACGTTTTGTCCCCTGTCTAGGTGACATCCTCAGTGCTTGGAAGCCTTCTGTGAAGCACTTCTGTGATGTTTCCTCCAGCACTAATAGTGCTATAAATGCTGGAGGAAACATCACAGAAGTGCTTCACAGGAGGCTTCCAAGCACTGAGGATGTCACCTAGACAGGGGACAAAACGTCTGCAACACAAATTCCCAGCTCGGCGAACAGAACCACAACAATGAGCACCCGAGCTACAAATCTTCTCCAAAACTTTGAACACCTTCCTCCATGTTTGTTGCCCATCCAAGCACCACGAGGTCCTGTCTGCCAACCCATTTTCAACCATTGACACGTCACGTTTAGCACCCATTCCACATTTATCTCTCTCCCGGTTTATCATCAGCAATCTGTTTGTCTGTTTCCCTAGTTCTTTCCATTCTCTCTCTGGGCACCATCTCCATTTATTTGACGTGCTGCTCCTGCACCGTCACCATAAATACCACCATTTCTCAGCTGCTTCCAGTTTGGATGAAGTGTCGCTGGAATTAAAACATTGTTTTTCTCTCCTGCAGGCTCGCAGAGTTTCTCCAGCAATTTCTCTTTTTGTTTCAGATCTCTAGCATCTTTGTACCCTTGCTTAGTTTTAGGACAAAATCTGTTTCTATTCATCACAATGAATCATATTATTTTACTTAGATCAATGTACTTGACTGTTATGAACAGGTGGTTATAGAAATACAGGAAAGTTATTAAATAGTATTTTCACCACAGTTATATTATTGATTCATAACTTGCAGCTTTATTACTAATTGTTGTGGGACCAATTAACTCAATTGACGAGGTGGCTAGAAGCTGGATTGGGTTAACATAGGCATGAGATTTGGTCTCTGTTATAGCGAGGTCGACTCTGCTTCCTTACCCCACCTGTAGTTAAAAAAAAAGCACTTTGCTGTAGCTTAGTGAATAATTAACAGAACTTGCCTTCAGCCAGACAGCTATAGAAGAGCTATTTGTTATTAAAAATATAATAATTGTGGCATATTTCCACTTGTACTGTAATCTTTGTGTTGATGAAATACATTGCTTTAGCCAACTTTATTGTGTAAAACACATTTCTGATAATGTCCATTTAAATTGTCAAACTAATTAAATGCAATCCTAGAAAAAAAAGACTAAAATTTTCATTTGTGGAATTTTGGAAATTACTTTTTATGTCATCTTGTTAAAACAAATACTGTAAGTCTTCATGGTTGGGGGTTGCCATTTTCAGAAATGATACATGCACAGAGTTCAAATGTCATCCACACAGGCAGTTATGATGCAAGTGACATTTGTTCAAATTCTGCAGTCTGTATTTAATCAAAAGTGGATTGACTGATTGCTTCATGATGATCTTTTTCCATGAGCAATGGCACAACTTACGTCAGATCCAACTCGCTATTCCTTCAAGTAAAGGTATAGTAATTAATAAGCATTTTAAGATATTAACTGACTAATTCAAAGCAAATTATAGTCCACTTCCACTTGCCCTTCTACAATTCCCTGTACACTTCAAGGATAGCCCCTCTGCAGAGCTGTTAACATTCTGTAATTTCCGCTGTGGAATCAGAACATAAGTGGTACAATATTAGTTAAAGAACATGTAGACTATGACTAACAATGGCTAACTCATCATTAACTTTAGTAACAAGTGTTGAAAAATGAAAATTGCTCTTATTAAAGGATCATTATGCGATTCCAATAAATTAGTGGAAACTGAGCAAATCCTAAAGCATAAATGTAAGATATGGAAGCATCCCATTTGGCATTCGGCCCATCAAGTCTGGCCCAACATTCGATCATGGCAGATCTATTTCTCAACCACATTCTCCTGCCTTTTTCCTGTAAACCTTGATCCCCACAATAATCAAAAACCTATCTATCTTTGTCTTAAACACACTCAATGACCTGGCCTTTACAGCCCTCTGTGATAATGAGTTTCACAGCTTAGTGTCCTCTGGCAAGAAATTCCTTCTTATCTCAGTTCTGAAGAGCTATCCCATCATTCTGAGGCTGTGCTCTCAGGTCTTGGTCTCTCAAAGAGTCATAGAGATGTACAGCATAGAAACAGACGCTTTGGTCCAACTCGCCCATGCCGACCAGATATCCCAACCCAATCTAGTCCCAACCCACTCGGCCCATGTTCTTCCAAACCCTTCCTATTCA
>NC_057712.1:4932045-4951971 GCF_004010195.1 Chiloscyllium plagiosum | reverse complement strand
CAAATTCCCAGCTCGGCAAACAGAACCACAACATATATACTACAACACAATCCAAGCCATTTTAAAGAAACTTCAGTATTATTTATTGGCATTCAACATCCTCTCAGAATTTACTTATTGCCGCTAAGGATTGTATTTTAAAGAAATGTAACTCTTATTAATTGCCTCGATTGGCATAACTGGGCAATGCACTGTTTGTGATTAAACATAGGCAAAATGAAATACAAACATGTGAATAGCCTTTGCAACTAAACCAAAATCTTAATCTTGTCACAACCATGTTTCAACAATTCTATAATTCAATTATTTTTGCATTTAGTTAAGTACAAGGTCAGGTTAAAGAAAAACTGGTATGCATTTAGCCAATTTTTAAAAAGTATAAAATAGACAGAAAGCATTTCAATTTCATGGTGCGATGGCCTGCTTCCAACTCCCAAACACTTAAAACAAATATGTCATTAAAGGCCATTATTCCTGTTCAAAATTCCTGTTAGAATTTTTTACTGTGTGAGCAAATGAATCATCTAATTGTTTGGACTTGCCACACTCACATATTCCGCAATTTCAGTGACAGACACTCCAGGGGCGGTACAAACAGAAATTTGTTTAAAAAACTGTCTACCCACAGAGCTTGAAGGACAGGATTGCATTTCTAATTTGGTGCATCAGTGATTGCCAACTTCCAACCTTACTCTGTCCCCACTGTAACCTGTGACAACCTCCTACCTAGAACTGCTGTCAACTCTTCAAGTCTTGGACTGCACAGTGGTTAGCACTGCTGTCTCACAGCGCCAGAGACCCAAATTCAATTCCTGCCTCAGGCAACTGTGTGGAGTTTGCACATTCTCCCCGTGTCTGTGTGGGTTTCCTCCGAGTGCTCTGGTTTCCTCCCACAGTCCAGAAATGTGCAGGTTAGGTGAATTGACCATTCTAAATTGTCCGTAGTATTAGGTGAAGGAGTAAATGTAGGGAAATGGGTCTGGGTGGGTTGCGCTTCGGCGGGTCGGTATGAACTTGTTGGACCAAAGGACCTGTTTCCACACTGTCAGTAATCTAAGTAAGTAATCTAAGTACTCAAAGTTACACAGCACTGAGTCTGAATCCAAAAAAACAAGTCCAGGATAACTTCTGTCCTATCTTGTAAACTGAAAATCTCAGGATTACTCTCTGTGCCATGTGCAAATGAGGCTAGGAACAGAGCCATAGTACAATTGAACATGTGGCTGAAGAGCATCAATATGCTGGCAGGGAGTTTTGATCGTGCCACTTGGGAGGGTTTGAGCTAGTGTGGTAGGGGAACCAGAGCAGAAGATCAGCAGGTAGAAGAGACTGGGGAAGAGCTTGAGACTAAGGTAAACATAGCTAAGAGAAACAGCAGTTAGGAAGACGTTTGCTGAGCTCAGTTGAACTGGAGATTTGGACTATATTCGCTTTAATGCAAAAAGTATATCAGGTAAATCGAATGAGTCTGGATTGATCTATGCAATTGTGATGCAGTTGGCATCAGAGAGACATGGTTTAAAGAAGGAAAGGTTTGGAAGCTAAATGTTCCCAGGATTGTTCCTGTGAAAATGAAGGACAGGAATAGCAGGATTCAGGAATGTCGGAAAACTGCAGAAATTATCAGTTTAGCCAAAAAAAAGGAAGCATACCTAAGGCTTAGGCAACAAGAAACACACACGTCCTGAAAGAATACAGAAAAAGTCAGAAGGAGCTCAAATGTGGAGGGCTAGAAGAGAGTATGAAATGTCCTTGGCCAACAGGCTTAAGGAGAATCCCAAGATATTTTATAAATATATTAGGAGCAAGAGGGTAGCTAGAAATGGGTGAGGCCCTTGATGAGTGCTTTACATCTGTATTTACAGAAGAGAGGGACATGAGAGATGTTGAGGTCAGGGTTAGCTGTGTGTGAATGCTCTCAGGGAGGTCAAGGAGGAAGTGTTGAGTGTCTTGAAATGCATTAAGGTAGACAAGTCTCCAAGGCCAGACAAGATCAACCCCAGGATATTGTGGGAGGCAAGGGAGGAAAAATCTGGGCCTTAACAGATACCTTTGCGTCCTCTTTGGCCTCAAGCAAGGTTCCAGAGAACTGGAGAATGGCCAAAGTTGTTCCTTTGTTTAAGAAGGGAAACAGAGATAATCCTGCTAATTACAGGCTGGTGAGCCTGACATTAGTGGGTGGGTAAGCTGTTGAAGAAGATACTGAGAGACAGGATTTATTCGCATTTGGAAGTGAAAAGAACTGTTGGCAGCATGGGTTTGTGTGGGAATGTCATGTCTCACCAGCTGGATTGAATTTTTTAAGGAGGTGACAAGAATGATTGATGAGGGAAGAGCAGTGGATGTTATCTACATAGAATTTAGTAAGGCATTTGACAAGGTACCTCATGGCAAGCTGATACAGCAGGTGGAGTCTCATGGAATCCGGTGTGAGCTAGATTTAGGGCTGGATAGATATAAAACTGGCTTGGTCATAGATGACAGAGATTAGCTGTGGAAGAGTGCTTTTCAAAATGGAGATTAATAACTAGTTGTGTTCCCCAGAGATCAGTGCTAAGATCTTTGCTGGTTATAACATATATATCTATCAATAATTTGGAGGAAAATGTTGGCGATCTGATTAGTAAGTTTATGGATGATACTGGCAGAGCTCAGATAGTGAGGAGAATTGTCAAATGATATAGATAGATTGCAGATTTGGGGCGAGGAATGGCTGATGGAGTTTAATCTGAACAAATGTGACGTGATGCATTTTGGAAGATCAAATTCAGGTACGACCTATACAATAAATGGCAGACTCCTTAGGAGCACTGACAGACAAAGGGATCTGGGCATATAGGTCCACAGGTACCTGAAAGTGGCAACACAGGTGGATGAGGTGGTCAAGAAGGAATACAGCACGCTTGGCTTCATCACCTGGGGCATTGAATATAAAAGTCAGCAAGTTATTTTACAGCTATACAAAACTTTTTAAAAGTTTTGTTGTGGGCAGTTCTGGTCACCACACTACCAGAAGGACAAGGATACTTTGGAAAGGATGTTGCCTGGTCTGGATGGTTTTAGTTATGAGGAGAAATTGGATAAACTCAGATTTTTTCACTGGAAAGACTGAGACTGAGGAGTGATCTGATAGAGGTCTACAAAATTATGAGAGACATGGATGGGGTGGACAGTCAGAGGTTTTTTCCCAGGGTGGAAAAGTCAACTACAATAGGGCACAGGTTCAAGGTGAGAGGGGGAAGGTTTAGGGAGCAGCGCAGGGAAAACATTTCACACAGAGGGTGGTGGGTGCCTGGAACGTACTGCCAGTGGAGGTGGTGGAAGCAGGCTCATTACCAATGTTTAAGGGACATGAATGGGAGGTGAACAGAAGAATAGAAACTGCATTTGGGCAGTAAGTAACAGGTTTAAGTAAGGATTAGGAATCAGCGTAGGCTTGGTGGGCTGAAGGGCCTGTTCCTTTTCTGTATTGTATAGTATTGTCTCTTTTTGGTAAATTTAAATTTATTTCATATGAACAGGAGTAGGGCATTCAGCCCCCTCAAGCCTGTTCCACTATTCAATGAGATTATGACTGATTTGTGGCCTAGATCCATGTATCTACCTTTGATCCATGTTCCTTAATACCTTCATTTGACAAAAAAAAGCCTCCATCTCTGATTTAAAATCATCACTGACCAAATATCATTACTATTTATGGAAGAGAGTTCCAAACATTGGTGTGGACTTGTTGGGCCAAATGTCTTGTTTCCACACCGGAGAGATTCTATGACTATTTACTTTAGTAGTGTGGGATTTATAGAGTGCCCAGTATCTAAGTATGATTATTACTTTGATATGATGTTAGAATTAACAGTAATAAGCTTGTAACTAACAATTGGTCCATGTATGTTCCGAATTGATGTAACCTAGCTGGCAGGTCAGTGGTTAACATGCAAGTAAAAACATTTCATTCATTTACTCTGTGATTGTGCTGCAAAGTAACCTCAGTTTATTACTTGCCATCACTCACTCACAATAATTAGATTGTGATAGGTTATTACAGGGTTTGTTAGATTTTTCATTTTTTTATTTATAAGTATATATGTATATAAAACTGGCAAAATAAAGCATTATTTAGCATACTAACAATGCAGTTTAACCAGATTTATTCGAAAGCAAATTAAAATATCCACTACATATATAGAAAATGCCTTTTACGTTGGCTGTAAAGCTTTGAAACATGTCTGGTGACTGTACAGTTTAACACACTGATCCTCTTGAATGAAAACTTCAATTTCATGACATTGAGCAGAGACCAATGTTGGCCAGCTGATAAATGTTACTTACATAAGGACAAAAGTTTCGAACCAACTCTATCTGACCAAGTGAAATGGTGCATGATAAACATTTCAATATTATTAGCACTTCACAAATCAAAACAAAAACTAACCTGCACATTAACATTAATCCGCCTGATTTACTGAAAAATGCAAAAATGTCTGTTTTTTTTTAATATTGGCAGACATCAGTTCCAGTTAATTAGTAACCTGTTGTCAAGTTTTGTTTTATCATATCTTCGTGAAACACTTTGGTATGTTTTATGATGTAAATTATTTACAGACCATTTAATAAATGCAGAAAGGATTTATTAAAGATCATGACTGACTAATTTGGTTAAATGTTTTGAGGTGGGTCCCTGAGGGTACTGCAATTGTTGTAATCGATGTGGATTTAACAAAGTTTCTGACAAAGTCTCACATGGTAGGAAAATCAAATCACATGATTCTAAAGGAAAATGGCAATTTGGATCCAAACTTAATTCAGTGGGGCAAAGAAAATTCCTTTGTGAGACGTAGGCATTTCTGGCTGTCCAGCATTTATTGTCCGTTCCTAGATGCTCTTGAGAAGGTGGGGGTGAGCTGCCTTCTTGAACTGCTGCAGTCCATCTGCTGTAGGTTGACCCCTAATGCCATTAGGGAAGGAATTCCAGGATTTTCTCCCAGCCACACTGAAGGAGAGGCAATTTATTACCAAGTTAGGAGGGTGAGTGGCTTACAGGGGGACCTACAAATGGTGGTGTCCCCATGTATCTGCTGCCCTTGTCCTTCTAGATGGAAGTGGTCATGGGTTTGAAAGATGCTGTCTGAGGATCTTTGGTGAATTTCTGCAGTGTACCTTGTAGATAGTCCACACTGCTGCTACTGAGTGGTGGTGGTGGAGGGAGTGGATGCCTGTAGATGTGGAGCTAATCAAGCGGGCTGCTTTTTCCTGGATGGTGTCATGCTTTCTGAGTGCTTTCTGAGCTACACCCATCCAGGCAAGTAGGAAGTATTCTATCACACTTCTGACCTATGCATTGTAGATGATGAACAGGCTTTGAGGAGTCAGAAGATGAGTTATGTGGCGCGGTATTCCTAGCCTCTGACCACTTTTATAAACATTGTGTTTATGTGGTCAGTCCAGTAGAGTTTCTGATCAATGATAAACCCCATGATACTGATACTGTACTAGAGGATGCAATGATGGTAACACTATTGACTGCCAAGGACCGGTGGTTAGATTGTCTCTTATTGGAGATGGTCATTGACTGGCACATGTGTGGTGCAAATGTCACCTGCCACTTGTCAGCCCAAGCCTGGATATTGTCCAGATCTTGTTACATTTGAACATGGAATGCTTCAGCATCTGAGGAGATATGAATAATGCTGAACATCATGCAATCATCAACATTTTACAATGGGGCCTTTTTCAGCACAGAACCCTTTGTTTCTTATAGTGTAAAACAGACATAATTGAAAATTTACTTGGTGATGTAAAAATTCACTGTGTGATCAATAGGTAGGAAAAATTATGGATTGTTGAAAGATTTTAATAAACTAACAGGTGGTCAAGAAAGTGGCTAATGAAGTTCAATCCAGGGAAGAGTGAGATAACGCATATGGGAGATCAAATAAAACAATCTTACACAATAAACAGTGTGCTACTGAGAAGTTAGAGGAACAGACGCACCTTCAAATAAAAGGAGAAAATTCTGGAGAAATTGATATTCTACTGTTCACCTGAGGCGTAGAATTCAAAAACATCGAAACATATCGAATTCCTAAAGGGCTTGAGAGAGTAAAATTCTGAGAGGACATTTCTCCTCATGGGAAAGCCTCAGACCAGAGAGAATAGTCCCAGAATAAATGGGCCAATTTAAGACTGAGATGAGGAGTAACCCTTTCTCTAAGGAGATTGTGAATCTTTGGAACTCATTGCCACAGAGACCTGAGTAGGCAGAGTCCTCATGTATATTTAAGGCTGAGCTTGATTATTTATTGGTCATTAGCGGAATTAAGATTTACTTGGAAAGGGCAGGAAAGTGGACGTTATGAATATCAGATAAGTCATGAATCTGTTGAATGGCGGAGCTGGCTGAAGAGGCTGATGATTTACTCCAGTACCTATTGCTTATGGCCTTATAACAGCACAGGGATTATGCTAGAACTGTATCTGGGGCCGTATGTTTCATAAAGTACATAGTGAAATTCTAGTCCCGACATACTGGAAGCATATGATTGCATCGAGGAGGTAGAAGGGAAATTGATAAGGATCTTGTGAGGAATAGTGAGTTTTCCTTTTGTGGATAGATTGAATAAGTTTGAGTTGTTTTCTTTGAAACTGAGGAGACTGAAGGGAAATTTAAATGAGAGTATAAAATTATGAGGGTCCTCGATAGGATGGATAGGAAAGATTCATTTCCCTTTGCTGGCAAGTCAATAATCATGGTGAATATACTCATTGTAATTGATAAATAGATTAGAGAGGATTTGAAATGAAATCTTTTTTTCCAGGACAGATGATAGACTCTGGAACTCATGTGTGAGAGGAAGGCACCGGCATAAGCCTGTATCATGTTTAAAAAATTCTCACATCTGCACTTTAAGTGCCATAAGCTGCACAGCAACAATACAAGATTCAGAATTTAGATTGAGGCTAGCTACTCCTTTTTTTTTTAGTTAGTATTGCTACAATAAGCTCAATGGCTTCTTTCTGTACAGTATTTTATCTGTTTCTAAATTCATTCCCTTGTAAAGATTCATCAGCCAACATGTGAATATTCTCAGGATGTCACATGCTTTTGCCTTAGAAATGTTCCAAAACATATGTCCACCAAGAAAAAAACCTCATCCCTGCTGTGCTGTAGTTATTTGAAATGTATATTTCCTTTCACATAATAAGTGCATAAATAAAGCCACTGATATTTGTGATGGCAACTTATTAATGTCACTTGCAAGTGAAATACTTAACTCACTTGTTATTACAAATGCTTCATAATTTTCAACTTGTGGGGGGGGGAAATCAAATTTCACTTCACGACATGGGTTATCCTGTCTGACATTATAATGTATTTTGAAAATGTTTAAATGTTTAAATGAATAACAGGTGATATTAATAGCTTGATGTGGGGGTTTGAACTGGCTAGGCAGCTTTCATGTCTATCGTTCCTTCAGAATTGTGCTAATTTCCATCTCATACACTTGGATTGCTTACTGCATTGAAATTAAGATTCATCACGATTGGCTCCTGTAATCTTTTCATGACTAGGACCCCAGAACTTTTTATACTTGTTGTAGAATCATAGAACTTTGCAGGGTGTGAAGTCATTTAGCTGATCACCAGTGTTGACTATTGCTAAGGGCTTTTGCCCGAAACGTAAATTTTCCTGCTCCTTGGATGCTGCCTGATCTGCTGTGCTTTTCCAGCACAACTCTAATCTATCGCTAAGAGTTGTCTGGTCTTGTCCATTTTTCAAATGAGTAAGGAACCTACTTCCGTCTTCATTTCTGAAATGAAATTTCAAATGTAAAAGCCATGCATCAGGAACTTCAGTTACATGGGTAGATTAGATAAACAGAGATTGTTCTCCTTGGAAAGGAGAGGGTTAAAGGGATATTCAGTCAACTGGTTCCAAATACAGTCATAGAGATCTACAGCATGGAAACAAACCCTTTGGTCCAGCTTGTCCATGCTGACCAGATATCCAAACCTAATCTAGTCCCATTTGCTAGCACTTGCCCCACATCCCTCTAAACCCTTGCTACATGCATACCCATCCAGATGTCTTTTAGATATTGTAATTGTACCAGCTTCCATCAATTCCTCTGGCAGTGCATTTCATGCACATACCACTCTCTGTGTGAAAACATTGCCCAGAGGTCCCTTTTATATCATGCCCATCTCACTTTAACCCTAAGCTCTGTAGTTCTGGACTCCCTCACCCCAGGGAAAAGACCTTGTCTATTTATCCTATCCACACCTCTCATGATTTTATAAACCTATATAAGATTGCCCCTCAGCCTCCGATGCTCCAGGGAAAACAGCCCCAGCCTATTCAGCCTCTTCTCATAGCTCAAATCCTCCAATCCTGGTAGCATCCTTATAAATCTTTTCTGAACCCTTTCAAGTTTCACAACATCCTTCCTATAGCAGGGAGACCAGAATTGCACACAGTATTCCAAAAGTGGTCTAAACAATGTCCTATACAGCCATAACATGACCTCCCAACTCTTATACTCAATACTCTGACCAATAAAGAAAAACTTACCAAACGCCTTATTCACTATCCTATTGAACTACGACTCCACTTTCAAGGAACTATGAACCTGCACTCCAAGGTCTCTTTGTTCAGCTTATGAAGGGATTTGATTAAGTAAGTAAGGGGAGTTTTCTTACACTATCATAGACTCTCCACAGTGTGGAAGCAGGCCATTCAACCCATTGAGTCCACACCCACCCTACGAACATCATCACACCCAGTCTGATCCCCCTACCCCATTCCTGTAACCCTCCATTTCCCATGGCTAGCCCACCTAGCCTGCACATCCCTGGACGCCATAGGCAATTCAGCATGGCCAATCAACCTAACCTGCACATCTTCGGACTGAAAAGATTACACGAGATAAGATTGTAACAGATGTACACTAATGTAAGATAGGTAGCAAAAGATGCAGTAATTAGATGAAAAAAAAATATAATTTGTGTAATTTGTCACAAGCTCAATGCAGAACTTGAAAGGGATATTGACACAGATTCTATAGAAACTTTCAAAAGGGACTTGACAAACACTTGAAAAATAATAAAAATACTGAGCTGTGAGAAAAAATAGATTCTAAGAAGGGGTAAGTCAACAGTGGTTAACCAGGGAAGTAAATGATCAAATTGAAAAAAAACATACAATATGACAAAGATTGGTGATAATCCAAAGGATTGGGCAAGGTTTAAAAATGAAAAAAAGATAACCAAAAAAAAGGATGTCAATAAACATTGAGGATAAATATAAAACCAAGTGGAGATCTAAAGCTTCTTTAAGTATGTTAAAGGGAAGAGAAAGGGAAAAGTTAACATAGGTCCCTGAAATACTGGGGAAAGAATGGGCAACCAAAATCTAGCAGAGAAGTTAAATAAATATAGTTGAAGACATGAATAGCACTCTAAAAATATTAAATGATCAAAAAGCAAAAAGAAAGGGAATAAATATGATAACTGTCACTCAGAAATTTCATGGAGCTAAAGACCATAAGACCCTGAACCTGAGGCAATGCATCCAAAACTGTTCAAGGAAGTAGCTACAGAGATAGTATCCTTCCAAGAATCCATGAAATTCAGAAAAGCCGCAGAGGATTTGGAAACTACTAACATAACAACTTCATTTCAAAAGGGAAGGAGTGAAAAATTATTTACAGTCCCGTTAGCTTAACATTTGTTATTGGGAATATTTTAGTGCCTGCTACAAAGGATATATTAGCAAAGTCAACATGAGAAATTGTGTCTCACAAATGTATTAATTCCTTGAGAAGTTAACAAACAGGATAGCTAAAGAGAAAGCAATGGATGTAATATATTTAATTTTTGAAAGACATTTGAAAAGGTACCACACATTAGGCATGGATAGACGAGTGGCTAACTAACAGAGGATGGAGAGTCAGGATAAGGGGGACATTTTCGTGGTGGCAACTACAACACATGGAATGCCGCTGAGGATCAGTGTTGGGATCACAATTAGTAAAATACATGTGACTTTACAGATGACACAAAAATAGATGGAAATGCAAGTGGTGAGAAACACACCAGAGAGATGCAAACAGATTAAGTAAGTGGATAAAAACTTGACATGTGGAAATATATTGTGCAAAAATGTAAGGTTTGCACATTAACAGGAAGAATAGAGGAGATGAATATTGTTTAGATGGACAAAGAAGACAGAAAGCATAACATTGAATTCTTCACTCTGTTCTGTTACCTTAATACATTTTACATGGTATGACCTGCCTGTATTGCATACAAAATGAAACTTTTCACTGCACCAGGTACATGTGACATTAATAAATCAAATCAAATAAGCTCAAAAAAATGCTAATATTCAAATTCACTAGGTGATATTTCAAAGGGAACACAGCATAAAAAAAGCAATGATCTTCCCTCCATCATAAAGTCAAAAGTGGGAATGTTTGCCAATGATTGCACAATGTTCAGCACCATTCACCACTCCTTGCTACTGAAGAAGTTCATGACCAAATGTTATTAAAACCTGTACAATATCCAGGTTTGGTTTGGCTTGATGAGTGGTAGGTAACGTTTGTGGCACACAGTGCCAGACAATAAACATCTTCCACAAGTGATAATCTAACCATCCTACCTTGCTGTCCAATCATATCATTGCTAATGCACCCACTATCAAAATGCTGGCTGTCACCATTGACCAGAAACTGAACTGGACTAGCCATATAAATACTGTGGCTACAAGAACAGGTCAGAGGCTAGGAATCCTGCAGCAAATAACTCACCCCTTGATTCCCCAAAGTCTGTCCATCATCTACACGACCCAAATCAGGAACATGATGGAATCCTCTTCATTCACATGGATACGTGCACCTTGATAACAATGAAGAAGCTTGACATAATCCAGGACATAGTAGCCCATTTTATTGACACCCCATTCACCACATGTAATTAACTTTATCAATGATGCATTGTGGTAGCAGTCTCTACGATCTATAAGAAGCACTGCGATAACTCAGCAAGGCCCCTCCTAAAGCACCTTCCAAGTGCCTCACCTACGTCTCCCAGAAGAATAAGGACAAAAGATGCAATGTGATATCGCCAACAGCAGCTTATCCCGACTTGGAACTATATCACCTCTTCTTCAGTATTGCTAGGACAAACTCCTGGAATTACAATCCTAACAACGTCATGGATGCCTTAACACCCCAAGAACATCAGTGCTTCAAGTCAGCAGTCCCCAGCGCGTTTTGCAGAGTAATTAGGGATGACCAATTAGTCATGGTCAAGCCATCAACGCCAACATCCCATGAACAAAAAGAGATAGAATTGTGATGATTTATGCCGCCTTCAGTTTGATCATGAATTTCCAGGACTTCACCATTTTATTCAGTGTTTGCATATCAAAAACCTTCATGTGACACAGTTGCAAAGAATTGTTATGAGGGTTGTTAATCTGCACACTGAGAGCACGAAACAACAAATTTGCATGAGAAGAAGTCACAATTATATGAAAAGAATTAACACTGTGTGAAGTGTGAAGCAATATCTTGGCAAGGGACATTTTTTGCATATTGAAAGCAGAACTTTAAAGTTTTGAGATTTGCATGAATGAATGTAAGCAACTGGAGGTAGGGTGAAGCATCATCTTTGAAAGGTGGGGTGTGGGGAAATGACATTTTAGGAATGTTTGGGTAAACTATCACAGGGCTATATTTAGGCTAAGAGACATGAAACTCGAGTTCATAAAATTAAAGCTATGCCTGAATCTGAAAATCTCCAAACATTTCAGGTGTGCATTTTTATACAGTTGCTGCCCCTCCTTACTGAAGAATTCCTCACAGTATACTACTCATTCCATCAAACTAACTCAGATCAGACCTCTTGTCTGATTCAGAACCATTGCCTTATACTGAGTCACTCAATTCTTGAATGAGCTGCCCCCTGAAAATTTAAATGGGCATTTTGAAATAATGAGTGTTGCTCTTTCAGTTTATCAGACAGTAACGCTTTGAGACTTGAAAACAGCAAAATAAAGTAAATGAGCAGCCAACAGAACAAGGGATAAAAACTTTAGCAAACGCAAATTTGAAATAAATGCAAATCAGAAACATGAGAAGTAAAATTAAAGACCAAGAGAAATTTAAAAAAAGAAAATAAGACAGTAAGTAGTATGTATTTAAAGGTATTCAACTTCTTTTTCTTATGATTTTCTTTGTTATTATTCTGTATATTTTGTTGTTTACATATGCTTCAAATAAAATACTTCAGCCATTTAATTGTTTCCATGTTGATCGTGGATGACTAATGAGTTATCAGTGATATACCTCTATAGGAAAATATAAACCATCAATAAATAAAAGACAAGCCTTATAAGATTCAAGGTAAATCTCATAACAATCCAGGGCACTACCCTTTCTAAGAGCTTTAGGAATTATTGAAGACAGTCTCATGTACCCCCAGCAATGCAAGCTAGGAGCAGGATGTATTATTGAACCTTGGAAAATCTATTAAAACAGTATGGCAATATGAGAGGTGATTTTAGTTATTGTTTAAAAAATGTGGAGCATTATTTATTGCATTAAAAATAACTGCTTCTGTCTTTAAATTCAAAGTAATATGATCTTATCTATTAAAAATCTTTCTAAATTACTTTTTAAATTCAATTTACTTCAAAGAGATAATTTCTACATTCAGTCTCAATAGGTTTAACCCTGACTTCAATTCCCTTAGAGACTCCCTGTGGCTACATTGGACCAATAGTCTTAAATTTGATTTGTGTATCTGGATCCACAAATAACTTACAAATGCTATCTGCATTAATGTTGACTATTTCATTTTCAGTTTTAATTTTCAATTTCAAAGAGCCTCCTTTTCTGACTTTAATTACAAGGGCATTTTAATAAATATTGTTGAAGTGCATGTTTAGTTTAGTACAAGGCATACATTGTGTCATTTGTTGCACATGGATTGAGAGTTTAGGACTGGTTATGTATGGATCACTGATTTGTGTGTTGACAGGAAGTTCTGAAAAACCCACAACCTTGATTATTCACATGGGAATATAGTTATTCCTTTAAAAAAAATGAATCCAACTATACAATAACTTAAAAATATTTTATTTCTGTCACAACTTGAGAAAGAAAACATAATGAAGAATCATAGTATCATAACACAATGGTGAGGAAGCAGAACATTTGGCTCATCGTATCCATGACAACCCTCCAAAGAACATCACACCCAAACCTACACCCCTATCCTACCCCTCTAATCCTGCATTTCCCATGGCTAACCCACCTATCCTGCACATCCCTGGACACTATGGGTAATTTAGCATGGCTAATCAACCCTAACCTGCACATTGTTGGATTGTGGAAGGAAACTGGAGCACCTAGAGGAAACCCATACAGATACGGAGAGAATGTACAAACTCAACACAGGCAGTCACCCAAAGCTGGAAGCAAACCCAGGTCCCAGGCACTGTGAGACAGCAGTGCTAACTACTGAACCATCATGCTGCCGAGAAATAGGAATCAAGCAATGATTTTTTAAATACATGTTTCTGTCAGGGAATTTTATCCAGTAACATCAATAAAGTGTACTCCCTAACATGTTCTTTCCTTGCAACAAGCACTGAGCATTTATAAATCTACAGTTAAGAAAGGGATTGATGATATCCTGAATTATGAGATTTTCATCACTAATGGCATTAATTGGTCTGGTAAAATATGGAGCACCATCCATAATTCACAACTGTGATTCGTCTTACTGACTGATAACAGGTTCTTATTTCTTCTTAGAAAAGGATGATTGCTTTTCCAACTTATTGAATTTTTTCATCTAAAATTATTCTTTAATGACCAAATGTATGTGACTGCCACAGCCTGTAAATTCTGCTCGAAGGGACATAATATTCCAACATAGACCTGCATCATCTTCACTGTACTTCACTGTCACTGGGTCAGAATCCTGGAACTTCTTCCATAACATGGTCTTCAAGAAGGCAGTTCACCATCACCTTCCTCAGGGCAATTAGGGATAGGCAATAAATGCTGGTGATGCACGCCCACTACAAACAAGCAGAAAAAATAATAAGAATTTGAGTTCATCCAAGATGCATGATATTATGGTCAATCAAAGATTAATTAAAATCATAGAAAAGAAATTGATCATTGTGTTCTCTTAGCAATATAATTTTTGAACTTTATGTTCACATCTCTGAACATGTCTGTGTCTCTCTATGGAGAAAGTGAGGACTGCAGATGCTGGAGATCAGAGTTCAAAAGTGTGGTGCTGGAAAAGCACAGCAGGTCAGGCAGCACCCGAGGAGCAGGAGAGCCCACCTGCTTTGCTTTTCCAGTGCCACGCTTTTCGACTACCTCACTCTGTCAGTAGCTGTGCTTCCTTACAGCCAGTCAACTCTCTCGCAGTCTCACCTCTGACACCATGTTTTGTGTGTACAATGCAGCATTTTATTTAACACAAGTGAATTTCTGAAGTCTGCCTACTGTGTTAAGGCCTCATGATTTCGACAGAGCATGAGGATCATTTGAATGTGATTGCACTTCCATCTGAACAAGTTCAATTATTTCAGTTAGCTCTGCCTATCCATGTCGAGAGTCAAAATTTACTGGGTCACTTCTCTTGATGTCCTAAACATGATCTTCAACTTTAACCAGCTCTTAAGCAGCTGGAAAAAGTACCACCAGAATTAGAAGGATCCTTCTTTTAAGATATAAGGTAAAGTTTAATGGCATTATCAAGCACATAAGGTGTTTTAAATTATGATCAGTACAGGGAAATAAATATAGTTTCAGCCTTGTGTCCCAAGAATAACACTGTAGAAGTCTCAGACCATATCTAGGTCATACAGTCAGAGAGTCATAGACTTGTACAGCACAGAAACAAACCCTTCAGTCCAACTTGTCCACGCCAACCAGGTATCCTAAATTACTCTAGTTCCATTTGCCAGCACTTGGCCCATATCCCTCTAAGGAACAGGAGAATCGATGTTTCGAGCATAAGCCCTTCTTCAGGGCTTATGCCCGAAACGTCGATTCTCCTGTTCCCTGGATGCTGCCTGACCTGCTGCGCTTTTCCAGCAACACATTTTCAGCTCTGATCTCCAGCATCTGCAGACCTCACTTTCTCCCCATATCCCTCTAAACCCTTCCTGTTCATATACCCGTCCAGATGCTTTTTTAATGTTGTAATGATGCCAACATCCACCACAGCTTCTGGCAACTCATACCACACATGCGGGTGTCTCAGGGGGGCATCTTCAACCAGTTTTAGACACACTCATGAGTGACTCAATGACAGTTTAAGATTGACTTCCAGAAATCAAGCAAATCTTGAAAGAAGAGACTCCTCATCTACTTCATTCAGATTTCCACAGAATGCGCTCAGTGGTGGCTGACCATAAGCAGGCATGCTGTACTTTTTTTAAAAAAAATGTGTTTTCACTTGGAATTAGGAGAAGCAGAGTTCCTCCTATTATTACAGAACAGTGTAGCCTAGATACGTTTGGAACCATTTTCAGGACTTGAGTAGGGAACACATGAAAAGCAGGAGAAGGTGAAATCAGACATAGTTCACACAGTGCACTGACTGCAGTGTGGAATGTGCTGGTGTCAAAGGCTGTGGTACTTTTAGTAGCATGCGACGCTGGTCTTCATGTATAGTGCCCCTGCTCCCATTTCTTTCCTCTGTCTGAAGGGCTCTGGTGTCCCTATGGAAAGACGACCTCTCTCCTTCCTTCTACCTTAAGGCGCCCGGTGTTCTGTCAGGAGAACCTGGAAGCCCTGTTGCTCCTCTTTCAGAGAAACAGTGCCACAATTTTGGTCAGCTACTGCATCCAGAAGAAATGTATTCTTTAAAGGGTGCAGACTGGCTTTTGACAGTATGTGCTGGCTTCAATTGATATGACATGACACAGATCCTAGGCCTCTTGCTAAACATACAGCAGTGAACACAGCAGTGGGCTGTGTGCTATGATTAGGATGATAAATTGGCGGCATGACGTTTATATGCTGTCTACATCACTTCATCAGACACAATGTAATCGTACATCACATTCCACACCTCTAATATCAGGCCTTGCACAATTTCTCAATTGTTATGTTTGAAGTAATTGAAGATCCTTTGGTCTAGAGGTAAAATTGGTGCTGGCAATATGTAGGTTTGAATAATGGATATTATTTCAAGTAGAATGTAAGATCTCAGGCCCAATAAAATTAGGCACTGAAATTGGAACTAAACACTCTGACTTTTGAAATAATTTTCAGGCCAAGAGGGTGGAAAGCTGGCAAAATTAAAATAACACAAAGGCACTCTGTTTATGTAGCCACTTTACTTGATCAATTTGACTCAAGGGGTGTTAATTGCAAATCATTCACATTATCAGCTTAGTATACTATGGACATTGACAGAACCTGACAATGCGGGAGCAACATTAACATTCACAAAGTTACAATCAAAAATCAGTTTTCTCACAGTGGGGCTTTGAATTATCCAAAACTATATCCTTAATTATGCTTTTCATTTTGAACACCTACATACTCGGATTCGATTGCATGTTCTCTTAGACAAAATTATTTGAAAACTTTACAGAGGTTGAGCAAAGCAAATGCACATTGAAGTTAATTATAATTCTTTGCAACCATTTAACTTGTTAAAAGTGGTCTTGATGGCAAGACTCCCTTTATAAACAACCTGTAATGACTCTGGGCTGGCAAATATAATGAGATTTTGCTAGCTCAATGTTTCAGATGATAAAACTTTATTTTAAAAATATTTTGGCTACGAACAACCATCATTAGTCGAGTTTGTGCTTGGAAAGGAAATGTTGTAATAAAGGTTATAATCTTGGAAAGCTGAATATAATTATGTATGCGTACACACGGTAGTATCTCATTTAACACCCTACATTGTGAGGCTCAATTACATATCCTGTTTTTTAGTTTCTAGCCAACAAAAAAAAATTAGTTAAGGCTTGACTATGGTCCAGCAACATCTGGACTATCCTTTGCACATCCCTAAACATGCCTAAAACAGTACAAGGGGACAAATAAATATTCAACTCTTATCCACATATTTTCCCATATGCTTCCTTGTGTTTATTTTTGTTGATATAAGCTATCACAAATAAAGCACTTAAGTCTTCAGAAGCCATATGTAAAGCTGATTTGTGTTCATTTAAAACAAACCATATGCCATCAATAAATTCAAGGTGGTAGTGGGAGCCAGGGGTAGAGTTTAATAACACGGCAAATTAATAGTGATGGTTAGATCAGTAAATGTTAAAATGGCCATTTTCTATGATTCTCTGGCTGACTGGCTTTATTTTCACTCTTTCCCTGAGACGGGACTTTCACTGGACATCCCTAATTGTCCTTGAGAAGGTCGTTGAGAAGAAACTGTTGCAGTTCATAAAATCATAGAATCATAGAATGCCTAATGTGCAAAAAGAGGCCAGTTGGTCCATCGAGTGTACACCAACCCTCCAAAGAGATTGCACCCACTTCTTGTGGTGTAGGCACACACACAATGTTGTCAGGGAGAGAGTTCAAGAATTTTGACCCAATGGCAATGAATGGGCTGTAATATTCTTCCAAATAAAGATGGGGTGTGACTTGGAGGGGCCTTGCAGCTGATGTGTCTTCCATCCTTGTCTACTTAGTGGTAGATGTTGTGAGATAGGAAGATGCTGACAAAGTATACACTGCTGTCACTTTGCACCAGTGGTGAAGATAGAGTATTTAAGATGGTGAATGGGATGCTAATCAAACTTACTGCTTTACCCTGGTTGTAATTAAGATACTTGAATGTTGTTGGAGCTGTACCCTTCAAGCCAAATAGAGAAATTCTCATGACACTCCTAACTTTACCTTGTAAATGATGGATAGTCTTTGGGTAGTTCAGAGATGAGTAACTCTCCATAGGATTCCCAGCCTCTGAGCTTAGCCAGTTATCATTGTAATAATGAGAGCATTACCATGAAATCCGTCTGAACCTGGAGGCTTGGCTGCTTGTAACTCTATCTGTTTGCTTAGTACAACTTACCTTGTGCTTGTAATTTTAAGTTCCTCTCTCCAGGATCAACAAAAATGGAGCTACAAAAATAATGGATGAATTGTTCATAATTTTCAAAAAAAAAAGTTGGATTCTGGAGAAGTAATAAACAACTTGGAAAAATGTGACACTCCTATTTAAAAAGGGAGAAAGACAAAAAGTGGACAGGCCAATTATCATTATATCTATCATTGGAAAAATATTGCAATCAACTGTTATGTTAATAATAGCAGGACCTTTGAAAAATCTTAAGCCAATCAAGCAGTCAGCAAAGCATCATGAAAGGGAAATTGTGTCTGACTAATTTGTGTTTTTTCAAGGGAAGTCTCCACTATAGAGGATAGAGGGCAACCAGTAGATGTGTTGTATTTGGACTTCCAGGAGGCACTTGACAAAATATCTTAAAGAAGATTAAGTCATAAGATAAGAGCCCATGGTGATGGAGATAGTACATTGGCAAGGACAGAGACTTGGCTTCTAGGCAGGAAACAGTGAATGACGTTAAGGGTCTCTTTTTCAGGTTGGTAACCAGTAACAAATGATGTTCCACAGAAATCAGTGCTAGGTCCACAACTACTTAAAGTACATTTATTAATGATTTGGAGGAAGAAAACAAATGCACTGTAGCCAAATTTACAGATTGCTAAAATGGTTTGCAAAGGGGATACAGACAGTTTACAGATATATATTAATAGGTTAAGTAAATCAAGAAAAAGTTGGTAAATGGAGTATAATGTGGAAAAACATGAAATCGTTCTGTTTGGAAGGGAGAACAAAAGAACATAGTATTATTTAAATGAAGATAAACTACAGAAAGCTGCAACACAAAACGGCTTGGGGGTTTTCCTGCAGCATGAAGGCAAATGGAATGCTGGCCCTTATTTTAAGAAAGTTGGGTGTCGAAGAGTAGGGAAGTCTTACTGCGGCTGTACAAGATGCAGGTGAGACCAGTTCTGGAGCACTGTGAGCTGTTTTGGCCCCCTTATTTAAGATATAATTTCATTGGAGACAATTCAGTGAAGGTTCACAATGATGATCCCTGGTATGGAGGGACAGTAAAGGCTAAACAGGTTGGGACAAGGTTTTTGTGGCTGCAGGCGGGACTTAAGGATGGGGTGTTGCCTTCCTGGTGCCAGGGTTAAAGACATCACAGACAGAGTGCAGGAAATCCTCAAGGACGAAGGTGAAGAGCCAGAGGTGGTGGTACATGTCGGCACAAATGATGTCGGGAAGAAGAGGAGGAAGAACATATTACAGCGGGACTTCGGAGAACTAGGAAGAAGGCTGAAAAGCAGGACGTCCAAGGTGGTTATCTCCAGTTTGCTTCCAGTTCCTCGGGCTGGTGAGGCCAGAAACAGGGAGATAATGGACTTGAATGTGTGGCTGGGGAACTGGTGCAGGAAGCAAGGATTTAAATTCTTGGATCACTGGGGTATGTTTTGTGGTAAGCATAAATTATACAAGAGAGATGGTTTGCACCTTAATAGGTTGGGGACCAGCATTCTGGCAGGCAGGTTTGCTACTGAAACACAGCTACGTTTAAACTAAGTAGCGAGGGGAGGGGACAAACTGGATGTTTAAGAAGGAAATTGAGGGGAAAGTTAGAACAAGGGAAGTCAAGAAAGACAATTGTATCAATGAAGCAGAAAACTCAAAAAGGGATCATGCTGTAAGGTTGAGTGAAATAGGAGTTGATGGGAAGGGTGAGAGCAGTAACAAATTAAAAATACTATATATGAATGCACAAAGCATTAGAAATAAGATGGATGAGCTTGAGGCTCTTTTGGAAATTGGCAGATACGATATTGTGGGGATAACTGAGACGTGGCT
>NC_057712.1:4857658-4930138 GCF_004010195.1 Chiloscyllium plagiosum | reverse complement strand
TACTGAAGGAGGTGGCTGGAGAAATCGTGGATGCGTTGGTGATTATTTTCCAGAGTTCGATAGCTTCGGGATCAGTTCCTGTGGATTGGAGGGTGGCTAATGTTATACCACTTTTTAAGAAAGGTGGGAGAGAGAAAGCAGGAAATTATAGACCAGTTAGTCTGACCTCAGTGGTTGGAAAGATGCTGGAGTCTATTATAAAGGATGAAATTACGACACATCTGGATAGAAGTAACAGGATAGGTCAGGGTCAGCATGGATTTATGAAGGGGAAATCAGAATTGACTAATCTTCTGGAATTTTTTGAGGATGTAACTTTGAAGATGGATGAGGGAGATCCAGTAGATGTCGTCTACCTGGACTTTCAGAAAGCTTTTGATAAAGTCCCACATAGGAGGTTAGTGAGCAAAATTAGGGCGCATGGTATTGGGGGCAAAGTACTAACTTGGATTGAAAGTTGGTTGGCTGACAGGAAACAAAGAGTAGTGACAAATGGCTCCATTTCGTAATGGCAGGCAGTGACCAGTGGGGTACCGCAGGGATCAGTGCTGGGACCGCAGCTTTTTACAATATATATTAATGATATAGAAGATGGCATTAGTAATAACGTTAGCAAATTTGCTGATGAAACTAAGCTGGGTGGCAGAGTGAAATGTGAGGAGGATGTTAGGAGATTACAGGGTGACCTGGACAGGTTAGGTTAGTGGTCAGATGCATGGCAAATGCAGTTTAATGTGGATAAATGTATGGTTATCCACTTTGGTGGCAAGAACAGGAAGGCAGATTACTACCTAAATGGAATAAATTTAGGTAAAGGGGCAGTACAAAGAGATCTGGGTGTTCTTATACACCAATCAATGAAGGTAAGCATGTAGGTACAGCAGGTAGTGAAGAAAGCTAATAGCATGCTGGCCTTCATAACAAGAGTGATTGAGTATAGAAGCAAAGAGGTTCTTCTGCAGCTGTACAGGGCCCTGGTGAGACCACATCTGGAGTATTGTGTGCAGTTCTGGTCTCCAAATTTGAGGAAAGACATTCTGGCTATTGAGGGAGTGCAGTGTAGGTTCACGAGGTCAATTCCTGGAATGGCAGGACTACCTTATGCTGAAAGACTGGAGCAACTGGGCTTGTATACCCTTGAGTTTAGAAGACTGAGAGGGGATCTGATTGAGACATATAAGATTATTAAAGGTTTGGACACTCTGGAGGCAGGAAACATCTTTCTGCTGATAGGTGAGTGCTGAACCAGAGGACACAGCTTAAAAATACGGGGTAGACCATTTAGGACAGAGATGAGGAGAAACTTCTTCACCCAGAGAGTGGTGGCTGTGCGGAATGCTCTGCTCCAGAGGGCAGTGGAGGCCCAGTCTCTGGATTCATTTAAGAAAGAGTTGGATAGAGCTCTCAAGGATAGTGGAATCAAGGGTTATGGAGACAAGGCAGGAACAGGATACTGATTAAGGATGATCAGCCATGATCATATTGAATGGTGGTGCAGGCTCGAAGGGCAGAATGGCCTACTCCTGCACCTATTGTCTATTGACACCATTCACTGGAGTTTAAAAGAATGAAAGGTGGTCATGTTGAGACATCTAGGGTCCTTAATGGTTTTGGCACAGTACATACTGAAAGGATGTTTCCCCTCATGGAAGAGTATAGGACCAGAGGGCACAGTCTCAGAGCAAGGTGGGGGCCAACTAAAACTGAGATGAGGAAGAATTTCTTTCCTCAGAGTGAACCTTTCGGATTTTCTTGTCACAGAGAGCTGTGAGACAGAGTTCTTGTTTATATTTAAGGTTGAGATAGAGAGATTCTTGATCATTTGGGGAACCGAGGGTTATGGAGAAATGGCAGGCTATTGGACATGAGGAATATCAGATCAGCCATGATCCTATTGAATGGTGCAGCAGGCTCAAAGGGCTGAACAGCCTCCTCCTGTTCCTCTTTCTTATGATCTTAATGTCTCTGCCTTCTACCTCCTGATCCACAGCTATGGGTTTTTTTTGTGAAGAGAAAAACAAGTAATTTGTTCATTTTATTCACCAGTTCCTCTTTATCCACTCGTGACTCTCCATTCTCATTCTCAAGACAACCAACACTCACTCTACTGACTCTTTTTGTTTTCAAATAACTACAAAGACTCTTGCTATTAATGTTTCCACTCCGATCTAACTTCTCATATTCTAATTTCTTTCTCAGGATTGACTTTTTAAGTCATTGTCTGCCTTTCTTTTATTTTGACTAATCACTTCTCTGACTTGTCACTTATGTTTACACAGTTATATACTGTTCCCTTAAATTGATGTTTTCCATAATTTCTTTCATTTATTGACAATGGTTGGTCTTCCCTTTAGAATTTTTCTTTATTGTCGGAACATGCGTATTCCAAGCTTTAAGAATTTTTCCCTTACATGCCAGTCTGTTGCACGGTTCCCGGTCAAGTGTCCTCAATCACTTCAGCTGATGTAGCTTTCACGCAAATGTTGTTGCTCTTATTTAGATTTAAATTATAAGTTTTAGATTTAATCTTTTCCCTTTTGAGTTGGTTAATAAGGTAGCTGATTCAGCTGACTGAGGGATAGTTATCAGTTACTGACTCAGGTAATAACTCAAGGATTATAACAGTTGATATTTTACATTTCAATTTAGTGCCTAGCTCCTCATTCTCTCAATGCAAAGCGTCTTTTCTAGTTATATCTATGTTACAGGTATCTACATGATTAACAATCACTAGTTTGTAATAAATCAATCCCACTACAAGTTTCTTTCCAGCCCCCTGGACAGATGTCTTGAACCCTGGCACCAGGCAGAAAGCAGAGCCATCCAGACACTCACTCTTTGCTGCAGAGAATGGTGTCAATCGCCTTCAATACACTACTCCCTACTTTTACATTGCTTGGTCCTTCCTGCACTTGACTAGATTTCTGTACCAAAGTGTCACAGAAAAAATATTGGATAAAAATGTTGGTACTTAGAATTGACAAGGCACTTGGAGATATGAGATGTATCCAATGATATTGAAAGAAATGCAAGTGTAAATTGCAAAGGCAGTTTCTCATTTTTAACTCATCTAATTCATTCTTTTCAATGCACTGAGCTGTTAACTCCACTTCCCCCACCACCCTTCACACTAGCTCTTCAACTTAGCATTGTAAAACCTCATTAAAATACATAAACATATTCCAGACCTCTCTTCACAACGGCTCCAAGCTCCCAACAGAAATCCTAAAAATGCCTAATCATTTTTCCTCCTCCTTAGCACACAAAATACGGTTTAACCTGAATGTTATACATTGTTCTGAACAGGTTGGACAGGTAAGGCCTGTATCTTTTGGAGGTCAGTAGAATGAACCACAGTCTTATGAAAACCTGTAAGATGTGGAGGGGCTTTGTCAGGGTGGATACTGAAAGGATATCCTTCCTGGGGGTATTATTCTTCTTTGAACTACCTCCCAATCAACAAAATCATTATTCATGTGTAAATCAAATAGAAGATGCATATTTCTTAACGATAAGTCAATTGTCTGGTTTCAATGTCTTGAGACAATGTGGTAATCTCAGTGCACTCAGTTCTATTGATTTCACATGGATCTCACAATGTGTACTTCAGTTTGTGGCCAGGAGACCACTGTAGACATTTTATGTTTATGTTTCTGCCTTTTTACAAACCTTTACCGCTGTATGAAACTTTAGTTAGGCCACATTGTGTGCGGTTCTGGTCATCATGCTATAGGAAGGATGTGGGGGATTTGAAAGGCTGTTGCCTGGATTGGAATGCTTTAACTTTACAGAATAGCTGGCTAAACTGAATTGTTTTCCCCAGCATGTCGGAGACTGAGGGGCAACCTGACAAAAGTGTATAAAATTGAGGCAATGTTACTGTGGAGAGTCAGAGTCGTTTTCCCAGGGTAGAAATGACAATTATTAAGCAGTATCTGTATCTGGTTAAGGTGTGAGGGGAAAAGTTTAAAGGAGATGTGTGAGGCAAATCTTTTTACATGGAGGGTGGTAGGTACATGGAACGTGCTGCAAGTGGAGGTGGTAGAAGAAGAAATTATAGCAATATTTAAAAGGCATTTAGACAGACACAGGCAAGAACTGTAGGAATATGGACCACCTACATGGCAGATGGTATTACTTTAGAATGGCACGGTGACTGGCTCAAAGATGGTGGGCCTGTTCCTTGCTGCTCATCTGCCCCATGACAGGTCTCAGACTGGTCTCTCGGTGGCGGGTTGGTCGGTCACTCGATGGCTCCTTACAGCTCTCAGCCTGGTCTCTCGGTGGGATGTCAGTCAGTTTCTCAGTGGCTCCTGGTGGTGTCTTGCCTCAGCATGTGAATGGATCCTGCCCAGGCATGTTCCTGAGGCACCAGGGGAGATTGGAGAGGTGGCAGGTCCAAATGCAGTGACAGTATTTGCTGCAGCAGCATTGAGAACAGACAGCAGAGTGAGATAAGCAGAGGACTCATCAAAAATTGTTGAACTTTTAACTTATTCCTTTTATTCTCATGGTTTAAACTACAAATGATTTTAATATTAACTACTATCTTATTTCTTTATTTTTCTACTATTCTATGAAGTAATGCTTAACTTTCTAACCCTTGTTTCTCTTACTACTTTGTAGCTAAGTTTTTTGTGTCTTGGTATCTTGATACCTAAGATGGAGCATTGTGTGATGACATTACACAGTTTTCTCTGAACTCCTGTATTTCAGTAAACATGACAAACAAATCTAAAATCCACATCTAAATCTAAATCTGTGTTGTACTGTTCTGTATTCTTTTGAGTTCATGGAAGATCTCAGGTATAACAATCAAATGATGGAAATTAATACTTGATTGTTTACATTTACCACAATAGCAGCGTAATACTTTAATTTTAATTCATGTCAGTTAATAATTTTGAAAAAAGTATTACTGATTCAAAAGGACATGGAAAACATTGAGATAAGAACAATATTTTGTTTTGTTTATGAAAGGTTAAAAGTGCAATGTTCCCTGAAGCATACAGTCCAGACTCCTCAACCAGCTTTCGGTCAGAAGATCTGCTTATGCTTCTCCCTCTACATTTTTGTTACATTGCCGTAATCCTGTCCAGCTTAATACTAGTATTCTCATGAAGGTTGAAAATTGTTTTTAACAGGCATGTTCAGTTCAGCATCGAGAGTGTGACGCTGGAAAAGCACAGCAGGTCAGGCAGCATCCAAGGAGCAGGAGAATCAATATTTCAGTCATAAGCCCTGATAAAGGGCTTTTCCTTCGATTCTCCTGCTCCTCAGCTGCTGCCTGACCTGCTGTGCTTTTTCAGCACCACACTCTCGACTCTGATCTCCAGCATCTGCAGTCCTCACTTTCTCCATGTTCAGTTCAGTGCCAAGAAAATAATTTAAGCCGTTCAGCTATTTGTAATATCCAATATTAGTTCATTCATTGCTTCTGGTATTTAATCTGTGAAATATGTTGCTTCAGCCTTCACAGTATAGAATACAAAATAAATTCCAATGATAGTTATAAATCAGGAGATGTAAGGAGGAATTGGCAAATTTACAATCACTAGGGAAGAGTACTGAGCAAACTGATAGAGGTGCACACTGACAAGTCCCTAATGGGGTTCATCCCAGGGTTTTAAAGAAGATTGCTAATGAGGGAGTGGAACTCACAGTGTGTAATTTACAAAATCTGCCAGATTCTGGAAAATTTTGATCAGACCGGAAAGTAGCAAATTTAACCTATTTATTCAGGATGAGAGAGAGGAAGAAGACAGGAAAACTATAGAGTAGATAGCTTGATACCTGTCATATGGAACATGTTAGAATCAATCATTCAGGAAGTTATAGCAGGCATTCTGAAAAAAACTCAAGGTAATCAGGAAGACCAGCATGGCTTTGTGAAAGGGAAATTACACTAAACCAATTTATTGGAGTTCTTGGAAGGAATAAAATGGAACCTGAATCTTCCATGTGTAAAGTGGAGTCTGTAGACGTTCTGTACATTAATTTCTACAAGACATTTGAAAAGTTGCCAAATAAAAGGTGATTGTGCCAATTAGGAGAGTGTAATGTGGGGAGTAACATGTGAGTGTTGGTAAAAAACAATTTGCGACTGGCTGAAAACAGTGTGAGTTTTTGATTGATTGCCCAGATGTGATGAGTAGGGTTTTGCTGGGGTTTGTGCTAGGACTTCAATGTTTTGCAATTTTTGTCAATGACTTAGATGAGAGAAAGCAAAAACATTGTAGTTAGATTTGCTGATGACACAACAATGTGAACGCAAGTCTGTTATGAGGAGGACACATGGAGGTTGCAGAATGATATAGGTAGGGTGTATAACTAGTTCTACCAATAATCCCATGGAGACATGTATCTGCAACAGGTAGGTTGATGAGGATGAGGTGAAGTAGATTTCTCCCTCATTTTGATTTCCTCACCATTCACCAATCCAGCAGTTGTGTCATGTCAGACCAGGCTAATTTACTCAGTAGTCGTACTACCGCGTCCTTCTTGGTGATGGACTTTGAAGTTTCCCACACTCTGTGCTCTTGCTAGCCTCAGTGCTGCTTCCAACTGGTGTTCAACACAGAGAAGATCTGGTTCACCAGCAGAGGGTGGGAAGGCAATAGGCAGTAATCAGAATTAAGTTTACTTTTACCTTTGACCTGGTGCCTTGAGATACCACAGTTTACAAAGTCACTGTTGAAAGTACCCAGGGCAACTCCCTCAAATATACCTCTGGTGGCTCTGTCCTGCTGGTAGGAGAAGATATACTTTGGGATAAGATATTGTTGTCTATGACATGCTCTGTGAGATATAATTCCATGAGTATGACAATGTCACGTGGTTGCTTGTCCATGGGATAGCTCTCCTAATTTCACTACAAGCCCTCAGATTTCAGCAGTAAAAGGCAATGAATTGCCTTTATAGTTGCTTATCGTCATCTTCTATTGGCCTCCGTATCTAGGTCCTATCTCCTGGCTGCCCCTGACATCAGCAACTCAACTCTGAACATGTCTCCAGTCTAATTAGAGTAATTGTATTTGAAGATTGTGTCACATTCTCTGATGCTCATGACTGGGATTGATGTGTCATCCAACCCCCTTCAGTGCTTTAACAAACAACAAAGTTTGAACCTCTGTGAAAAAGTACGAAAACACAGGAAATACTCAACAGATCAATTAGTCTTTTTGAAAGAGTAAGATAAAATAACATTTTGAATGTGACCCCATGTCAGGATTAGTCTGGTCAAATTTGTGAAGCCACTTGCTTTGGACTGAACGCCCAAGGAAAATAAATTCAATCTGCTAACTGCTTTCACATAGAAGCAGATAATGAGTTTGAAAAGTTATTAATAATGTTTAAAAGCAAAAAAGAGATGTGATGGAATGTAACAAGTTCATCCCAGAAATTATACATTAATCTAAATACATGAAATTAAGGTTAGTTTTCTCTGAGTCAATATGAAACCTGCTATTAAGCTTGTTAGTAACATATAATTTATTTTAATTGGTAAAGATAATCACTTGGAGCTCAAGAAATTTAACACTGCTAATGTTTTGTACAGTGGGCGTAGTCAACTAATATTTGAGTTTGTATATGGTTTTGCTCTGTTCAATAAGCCCCTGACTTTGCTAAAGGCATTTTTTTTCAAAGAACAAAGCATGGCTTAATATGAATGACTTTGGCAGCACACCAGAATAAATTATAAAGCTAGGAAATCCCTATTCCATTTGTGGCATCATATGTGCTGAACTGTTTTTTGACAAGCACATTGAATTTAGTGTTCTGGAAAAAATAATTACACCAATCTCAGTTTGCCTTTTTGGAAGGTTCTTGCAGTAGGAATTAAAGGTCAATAAAAAGCATGACTGGAGCGCTTATTTTGCAGTTCAAACTCCATCCTTGTTATCAAGAAATAAAAAGGTCAGTGGGAAAGTGCCAAGGTGGTGAATCAAAGCATGAACACCATGGTGCTTTTCCACTTTTTGGATTTTAAATTTGTGATGTCAATCAAACTGATGATGCTCTCGTCACTGACCTGAAAGAGATTTCCACGGATTAATTCTTCACTTCTGCAGGTATAAAATGTCACATTTCAGGAGCACTTGTCAGTAAATTCACAGTTTAACTACATTCAATGTGCTTCGAAAAGTATTTCTTTTTGCCCTTTCACCAAGATTTCCTCTTTTGAACTTATGAGAAAGCAAGCTATACATAGCTTTAATACTTACATTACATTTTTGATATTATAAATACATATGGAAAGGTGTACTGGAAGATTGCAAACATTTCAAAAGTGGAAAAATGTTTCAGTGTACTCCCAGTGTAACATTATAGGAATGTCATTCAGGCCTGAATTTAGGATGTAGCATCCCTTGCCTATCAGAAAGTTTGGCTTTCAGCAGTACAAGATTTGTTTAGTTATCACTCTGTCCCTCAGATGAATTGATACAGTAAAATCCTGAGACATAACATGACCTCGGGGCCATTTGCTTTGAAGACCACCCTTGCAGAGTTTGTGAGGGTAGGAGAGAGGGTGGAACCAATGGTTCTACAACTTGATAGCTCTTTAAATGCTCAAGGCCTATCCTGTGGAATATTAAGACTGGGCTATGAGGGCACAGCCTGCCTACCTGAAATAGGTGTGTGGTGTTCTGTTACAGTTCATGCTGGGAGCCCAGGTAGTGGGGACAACATGCATTTTTACACGCACCTTGTAATCTGGATGAATGGGGTGTGATGATGGAGGTTTCAACTTTTCTTCCATCAAATGACTGACCAGGAATCTCACCTACACCTACTACCTGCCATTGGCATGTGCTATAAGGTTTTGCAGATTGATATTCAACTTGCTTGATTATGTTGTGAACAGACTTGGTCATTGTTTACTAGGGTGGGACTTGAACTCAGAGACAGTGAAGCTACCCTTCAGTGTGTGCCACAAGGACCTCCAAACAGATGAAAGGCTGCTTAACAATAAGATTGGAGTTCTGAGCTAAATGTAGAAATCTGCAAAGAGTGTGCTGTTCATACTTCATTGCAATTTACCAGCTATTGAGTGGCCTGAGCAGTATTGTGTCCGAAATAGGGGAGATGAATATTGAGGCTGGTGTGTTAGAGAAACTGTATTCTGTCTGGAAAGCGGACCAAATTTTATCCTAATCCTGACTCATGACATACACATGGGGAAGAGGATTTGGGAGTCAGACCTAACCTTTAACCTCACATGTAATGATCATTTACATGAATCATCCATTTGAATTTGTGGTTATAAGTGAGTCCCAGCTGTTGATAGTCGGGATGTAAGTGTCAACGAATACCAACGTGCAGCGTTAGGACACTGTTCTGTTACATTGGTTATTGGTTTCTGAACCAGCTGTTTAAAATACTCATCCAAAGATTCACAATTCTCATTATGATTTCTGTAATATTAACACTGATTTCTCTCTACAGGTGCTGTCAGACCTGTTGAGATTTTCCAGCAATCTTTGTTTTTATTTCTGATTTGCAGCATCCACAGTTATTTTGGTTTCTATTTAGCCCTTTTATAAATGGTGTTTGTATCCGGAGATCCCAGCAGTGGTGACAGCTTCCATATACAGTGAATGGGAAAATTGGGACAGCATTAGATGAATGGGGCACCATAGGAGCAGGGTACCTGGTTAATAAGGCAGGTTTGGAACAAGGAGAAAGTGAGCACTATTCATTAGGCCAGGTGGGGAGAAACCCTCTATGAACTTGACAACAATGTCACTTTGCTGATTCCTGGTAGGATTTAGCTATTGTAGCTGTATAATGAAGCTTCACACACATATCTTGTATTAGTGAGCTTTCTGTGAGGAAAAAGTAAAAATCCGAACAAATACAGATTTAAAAAGCATAAAGGTGAACTATTAGCAGTTCATAGTTGTCATTAACAAGTTGTGATTAATTTTAAAAGAACTTTTCATAACTTGGCTCTGATTTAAGTCAACAGTTTCCGTCGTCTTAATGCTCCCTTCCACTTACAGTGCTGCCAGGAAAAGCAGCCAAATAGTTCATTTACCTTCCCAACTAGCCAGTAATTAGATTGCATAGTTTAGATAAAGTATACAACTACTGCACACTTCCAACAAATGAAACACTATTTCAGAAATCATTTACATTAAGCTATTTTCGTGCAGAAAGTATAATAAATAGATTAAAGACAGGATAACGTTTTACGACTTTGACAATGGATTTAAACAATGGTGAGAGATGTACACATGACCCTTAACCTTTTGGGAACCGTACAAGCCTTTCTGCACTCTTTTCTGTAGTGTGTTACTGTGTGCAATGAAGGAACAACTACATAAATGTGTGAGATAGGTGCAGAAGTAGGTCATTATCAGTAAGACTGAACATTTCCATCCATTTTGAAAGGGAAAAAAATGGGCCCAGGGCAAATATTTTAAGCTTAAGTAAGGGTAACCAAATGAATATGAAAGTTGAGTTAGCTGAAGTGAACTGGAACACTGACCAAGGGGACTGATCGGGGGCTGCTTTGAGAAGCATAAGCAGAAATTATAATGATATTTTAGAGTACTTTATATTTGTTTTCCAAATATAAAGACAAGTTCTAGTGGGAGGACTGATCACTATTTTTTATTTAATGAGGAATTAGTTGAGGGCTCTGGGGAGCTGGCAAGTAAGAGGTGTTGAGGCCTGGGGAAGATTAGCCATGACCTATAGAATTGCTGCTAGACTCAAGGGGGCTGAATGGCCAGGTCCTGCTCCTATCTCTTGTGTTCTTATGACTGAACATCTGCAGTTAATTAAAAAAGTTGAGGCAACAATCAAACTCAAAGAGAAAACAAATAATTGTGCACTGGTGAGTGACAGATCAGCTGTTGAGATCAGAATGTAAAACAGAGAATGACTAAACAATTAATCAGAAGAAAGGAGTTAGAGTATGAGAGGATGCTAGGTAGAAAAAATGACAACAGATAGATAGAGTTCCTACAGTGACTTTAATCAGAGAAGAGAAAGCTAAGTGATTGTTGGGGAATGATTAGTAGAAACTAAGGAAATACTGCATAGAATGAACCAATAGTTTGCTTCTGTTTTAACTGTTGAGGATATCAAGAAACATTCCAGTAATGGTATTGAATTAGATGATAGAAGAGAGGGAGGGTTAGTGGTTTGGGCTGGGGTGACAGCAAGTGTGGGAAGGCTTTATAGACAACAATCATGAGCCGTGGTGGGAGGTGACTGCAGTAACAGAGACTGATTGTGTGAGGGAGCAGGGAGAAGATGGTGGCATTGACGCTGATTGAGTGGAGAAGGTAAATTGGCCTTCCAACAGTGCTTCTATAGACTGCTTTTATGGAGATGGCAACTTCGAACCAGACTGGCATGGTCAGGTGTTACGATCTTTATTGCCTGATCTTGGGGAAGATGATGTCCTGTCTCTGCCCCACAATCCACCAAGACCATCAGGTCTCTGTTGGAAAAGTAGGATGTCAATTCTCCAACTTTTGCCATGCTCAAGGCACATCAGGAACTGTGTAGAGCCTCTCTGGTGCTAGTGTTAGTGACCCGCTTTCTATTTATATGTTTAGATTTCCTTGGGTTGGTGGTGTAATTTCCTATGTTGGTGACACCACCAACTTGGCAGCAATCAGTGTCTGCAACACAGACAGTTATTGGAAGGGTTTTCCTGCTCACCCATTGTACCTTGAACAGTTGAACCACAGATTGAACCATTCTTGTCAGAATGAATGCTCTGCATTTTTGTCCTGGATAAACAGGAGAATTCCTAAGGAACAGACTTCCATTTTCATTAAGATCGCTCAACCATGAATAACAACATTAAATCAAGGTATATATTTGTTTTTTTTAATGATATTATTGAAATTTGACACCTGCTGCTCTAATAGCTCACTTCCTATGAAACCAGTGAGACTGGTTACTTTTGGTTTAGTTGGTCTTACCTGGCACATTAGTGGCAATGCCACAGTTGATATTAAGACATGCCAAGTGGGGAAGAAGACAGTCTGCAGAGAAGTTTCCTGCTCTTAATTCCTTCTAGAAAATTTACTCAACTGTACATTATTTGTGAACATCAGTGAGTTCTTAATTGAGCAATCTACCAGTGTCATTATGTGGAAGGTGTGGTTATCGCATTTATCCTGCAGCACAGTAAGGATACTGCAGGTTTTGAGTAACAAACATCATGGTGGGGAATGAGTGATTGAATTATAATAAATGATCATGTAATTTGGTAATGCTTTCATAATAAAGAGAAAATCATGAGGTGATACTTTAGATTTTTTTAGATTTGTATGGGGTTCGACAACATAAATCATGAAAACAGAATTTCTCTTGACCAGACAATCTAGTCTCTCCTTCAATGAGGATGATTCTAAGAAATATCAGAAGCTGTTTTACTTTCCTCATCCAGCCGAATGATGACCTGAGGATTCAAATCATTTCCGCACCTTAGTTGTCTTAACACTTCTGATGTGGTACAATTTTGAAATGCAAAGAACATAGAACATAGAACATAGAAAAATACAGCGCAGTACAGGCCCTTTGCCCCTCGATGTTGCGCCGATCCAAGCCCACCTAACCTACACTAGCCCCTAAACCTTCTTTTCTCCAATGTAAACAACCCCAAGTGCCTCAGCCTTTCCTCATACGATCTTCCTACCATACCAGGCAACATCCTGGTAAACCTCCTCTGCACCCGTTCCAGTGCCTCCACATCCTTCCTATAATATGGCGACAAAACTGCACACAATACTCCAGATGCGGCCGCACCAGAGTCTTATACAACTGCAACATGATCTCAGGACTCCAGAACTCAACTCCTCTACCAATAAAAGCCAGTACACCAAAGGCGCTTACTCTGTCCAGGAATGAGTTTGATGATCAATTAGTGATGGAACTGACCTGGAGGTGGCTTTGAAACAGGAGGCTCTTTAAAAAGGCACGCGGCAGTCACAATGTGTTTGCCATTGACTGAAGTAATGAAGCAGCAGAATCACAGAGTCCTTACAGGAAGCAGGCTATTTGGCCCATCGAGTCCACACCAACCCTTCAAAAAGTATCCCACCCAAACCCAGATTCACACCCCCCCAACCTATCCCTTTAACCTTGCATTTCCTATGGTTAACCCACCTAACACATCTTTGGACTGTGGAAGGAAACCAGAGCACCTGGAGGAAACTCACACAGACACGGGGAAAGTGTACAAACTCCACACACAGTTGCCTGATGCTGAGATTGAACTCTTATCCTTGGCACTGTAAGGCAGCAGTGCTAACCACTGAGCCACCGTGCCACCCAGAGGGCCAGTGCTCACATAGGCAAACACAACTCGATGGTCCTGCATTGAGGCTTTTACAGGAAATTGTTCTGTTCCCAGAATCCAGAAAAATAAATCCACCAACAGCAATCAAGAGGACAGTAATCAAGGTGGCATCAGAGATCAGTAGCTGGGAAGATCTGTGGAGACTTTAGGAACTGTACAGGAAATATGTCAACGGTCCAAGCAGTGCATTATCTGATACTCTTGAAGAACAGAGACACCATGACAGGTGCCTGGAACCAAGCACAGATATGAATATGTGCTTCCTGTTAACAGGGACCATTTGGACATTAAGTGAATGCAAGCCTTTTCTGTTCAGGAATCTGAGTGGCTGGTCTCCCTGTGCATTGTAGCTGTGTGTGTGTAGTCAGTGATCCTTTGGATCTGAGGGGATCCATCAGTGTGGTACAATGTCTGCTCTGCTTTCACTTGCACCTAACCTACACATCCCTGAAAAGTATGGGCAATTTAGCATGGCCAATTCACCTAACCACACATCCCTGAACACTATGGGCAATTTAGCATAGCCAATTCACCTAACCTGCACATATTTGGATCATGGGACGAATCCAGAGCACCCAGAGGAAATCTATGCAGACACAGGGAGAATGTGCAAACTCCATACAGACAGGTGCCCGAGACTGGAATCGAACTCGGGTCCCTGTCACTGAGAGCAGCAGTGCTATCTACTAAGCCACCATGCTGCCCCTCATGAGGTGAGCAGGCAGTTAAATCAGAGGTGTGGTGGTTTCCAGGAAAGCCCTGTTCCACCCTCTTACTCTCCCAAGGAAACTTGCCTTGGGTTCGAGAGGCAGTGGCATCCAGGGTTTCCCTCGGGGAACGTAATTACAAATTGTAACCTGCCATCAATTGAAAGTTCGGCTCACTGAGTTAATGAAGCATGAAGCAAGCCATCCAGTCCTTTGAGTTCATGACAGCTCTTTGTAGAGCCCCAGTTCCCCCACATTATCCCAGCAAACCCTGGTCAATTTTGACACTCATGAATTGGGCAGCGTGAAAACAGGCTACTAATTTACTGTTACCAGTTTTGCAAGACTGCTTAAGATTAAATTATTCTCCATGTCATTTCAGAACAGCAGATGAGTGTTTAAAAACACTCTTCAGAGCAAGTAGAGGAATACTGAAAGTGAAAATGCATGTCTTAATGCGAATGGTCAATTTGGATCAGTTTGCATATTATTACAAAACATTATTGATTAAATTGAGAGGCTTTATGGCATTGAGCTTTGTCTGATAATGCCGAATTTTAAAATGAACATAGAACATAGAACTTAGAACAGTACAGCACAGTACAGGCACTTCGGCCCTTGATGTTATGCTGACATTGTCGCCTACTCTAAGATCAGACTAACCTACATATCCTTCATTGTACTTTCATCCGTGTGCCTATCCAAGAGTCACTGAAAGGTCCCTAATGTATCTGACTCTGCTACCACTGCTGGCAGTGCATTCCATGCACCCACCACTCTCTGTGTAAAGAACCTCCCTCTGACATCTCCCCTAAACCTTCCTCCAATCACCTTAAAATTATGCCCCCTTGCGATAGCCATTTCTACCATGGGTAAAAAGTCTCTGGCCTCTCATCATCTTGTACACCTCTATCAAGTCACCTCTCATTCTTCTTTGCTCCAATGAGAAAAGCCTTAGCTCTTTAAAATTTCTTCATAAGACATCCCTCCAGTCCAGGCAGCATCCTGTTAAATCTCCTCTGCACTCTCTCCAAAGCTTCCACACATTTCCTGTAATGAGGCAACCAGAACTGAACACAATATTTCAAGTGTGGTCTAACCAGGGCTTCACACAGCTACAGCATAACCTTGCAGCTCTTAAACTCAATCCCCTTGCTAATGAAAGCCAACACATCTTACATCTTCTTAACAACCCTATCAACTTAGGTGGCAACTTTAAGGGATCTATGGACATGGACCCCAAGATCCCTTTATTCCACCACGCTGCCAAGAATCCTGACTTTAACCTTTATTCTGCATTCAAATTTGAAGTTCCAAAATTAATCACTTCACACTTTTCCAGGTTGAAGTCCACTTGCCACTTATCAGTCCTGTCCATGTCCCGTTGCAAACTACAACAGCCCTCCACACTATCTGCCAGTCCACCAACCTTCATGTCATCTGTAAACTTACCAAGCCCACCCTTCCACGTCCACATCTAAGTTATTTATAAAAATCACAAAGAGCAGAGGTCCCAGAACAGATCTCTGTGCACACCACTGGTCGTCAACCTCCAGTTTAATATATTACACCTACCATCTGAGAATTGGTATGTTCATTCTTTGAACATTTTGGAAGTGAATACTCATGCAGCACAAAGAAAATCTGAATGGAACAATAGAGGTTAAAAAAGTTGTCTCCCTCACATAAATGGTGAGGTAAAAACAATGACTGCAGATGCTGGAAACCAGATTCTGGATTAGTGGTGCTGGAAGAGCACAGCAGTTCAGGCAGCATCCAAGGACCGGCGAAATCGACGTTTAGGGCAAAAGCCCTTCATCAGGAATAAAACCCTTTATTCCTGATGAAGGGCTTTTGCCCGAAACATCGATTTCGCTGCTCTTTGGATGCTGCCTGAACTGTTGTGCTCTTCCAGCATCACTAATCCAGAATCTCTCACATAAATTCCAGGTTCCACTTTAGCTACAGAAATTAAAGGATTCATGAAGCCTTCACTGAAACAGTACAAGTTGAATTGTGTATCTTTCCTGTATGGGAGTTAGAACAAATTAATAATTTATTGCAAAACATCAGTTTGAAGTACGGACAGGAAATATCTCTTTTTTCACACAGGTGAAAACAAAATGAACATGCTACAAATTAGAACCAAAAACAGAAAATGCTGAAAATACACAGCAAATGGGAGTATCCGGATATGTGATTGATAGAGTAAAACTTTCCTGTGACCCTGCATTTTCATTTTTGTTTTTGTTCAACTTTTGGTATGTTTGACATAGCAACAGCTCAACATTAAAAAGAGGCTCTCAGAGGAGAACAAAGTTTACGTTGCCTTCGAGGAGTAACCTTTCCGCTTCCCAACATGAGAGTGAGCCAACGATTTTTAATCTGACAGCACTTGTTCAACTATATTTCCAACAGACTGACATGCTTTCTGGGCCAACTTGCCAGCAGGGCTGATTGATCCAAAAGAATCTGAGGTTTAATGAAAACCTCTTAATACAAAACCCCTTATGACAACGCTGTTCTTTTACGTATTTTTCTCATATGCCAAATATGATTTAAACTCCAATGCTGATGTTAATCTTTGGTGCCTAAAGGTAAAAAGGGCATCACACTGCAAATTTGTAGTTTCTGGCAGATGTTCTGATTCAAGAGCAAGTGGTAATGGGGAAGATAGCAGGATCTGTGAGAGTAAGCAGCACCAGGTCACTAGGTTCCTAATGAAACAGTTGGGTTCAAATTGACCCTTACATGAAAATACCTTTGGCACTTTTATGTTTCTGATACTATCTTTGTATGCATTTGAGAAGGAGTGGTGCCACAAAACTAATAAATGTACTCTCCCATCAGGTATGTTGCATGAAACTGCTTTCCTAGACATTTTAAATAAATGCTTGCATTCCTCAAATCTGTAATATCTCAGTTTTATATCTATATTTTGGAAAATTGTGGCAATTTAGGTATTCCCTCTTCAAGAACTGACTCTATTAAAGATAATTTAGTAACTGCAGAGAGAAGGTACAGTCTGCCAGTCTGAGAAATTCAGCAGGGAGAAATATGTTTTTACTCCGAACATTAGAAAATAAAAAAAACGGCCCAGAAAATGATGAAGCGCTAGTGGGAAGAGAGGCACTGAAGAGACCAGAGATGCTGAGGACTCAGAGAGAAAGGGAGATATGGAGCAGCTGTGCTATGACTGAGAAGAGACAACGATGAAGAATTAACGATGCTGCTGGAGAGCTTGCTGAAAATCATTCCAAAAAAGTGACAGAATACAGTTCAAACCATTCTCATAAATCAATCGTTTTCCCACAAGAATGGATAAAAGAAATGTTTCTAGACCTAACATGCTGATAAAGTGGTTGCAATTTTAAAAAGAAACTTGTCATGTTGAAATTTGAACATGCACCAATGATCTGTAACAGTAAGGGCATGTTGCAAAATCCCATTACAACAGAGCAAGTACTGACTGAGTGCCAGTGAAGTTAAGATAAAAGTTCAAACCTCAAAAGCAGAATGACGGGTCAAAAAGGATGAATCTCCACAACTGCCAGCACATAGTCATGCTCATCTGAACATGTTTGACCTTAATCATGGAAGCAAAATTGTCCCAATTTTTACAAAACATCTGCCTCTGGAAATTTGTATGTAAATGATCAGAATGCCCAAGTATTGCTGGAAGTATTCAAAGGGAATCACAAAAGTGCTTCAATCAGCCCACGACAGAGGAAACAGACCAATAATAACTGTTAATCCTATCTGCATTAGCTGTTTTCAACGTTAAACATAAAAAAATTAGAGCAGGGATGAGTCATTGAGCTCTTGAACCTCGCACTATCTTTCAATAAGCATGGATGATCTAACTGTGGCTTTACATTCACAGTTCTGTCTGGCCCCCCTGTAACCCTTGACTCCCTTAAGATTCAAAAATACACCTCATTCAGTCTGAAACATGTTCAATAACCCAGTCATTAATGCTCACTGGGGAGGAGGCCTTCAAAGACTTGAAACCCGCTGTGAGAAGATATTCCTCTTCCCCTATTCTGAAACTGAATCCCCTTTTCTAGATGCCCCCACAAGAAGCAATACCCTCACCGATTCTTAACCACTTCAGAATCTTCACGTCAGCTCTGATGAAGAGCTATAGAGACTTGAAATGTTAGCTTGCTCTCTCTCCATGAATGCTGCCTGACCCGTTGTGATTTTCAGCACTTTTTGTTTTCAGTTCAGACTCCAGCATCTGCAGTCATTTGCTCTTACCTCAGAATCTTAAATCTTCAATAAGATCACATCTCATTCCTCTAAACCTCAAAGAGTTTAGATCCAATCTGATCAAAGATTCCTCTTAGGACAATCCTACTTCCTCGCAATCAATAAGGGGAGGTTTCTATGAATAGCTCGCAATAGGCAGATATATCCTTCCTTAAGTAAGACCAAAACTGAGCATATCATTCTCACCAATGACCTTTAAACATGTAGAAAAGCTTCTCTCCTTTAATTTTCCATTTCCCTTGTGATAAAGACCAACATTCCAATTGCCTTCATAATTACTTGCTATTGCTGTATGAGATTGGTATGATCCCTGTGGAAATTGACAAGCCAAAAGAACTGAAGTTACTAAATGAAGTCAGTGAGAAAACCAATGGACAGTCTTTTCCTTATTAAGAATTGACATTAACAATCAAACTCAAAATCAGCATTAATTAAACATGAACTTGCAGACAAATTTCATGTGAATCTAAACTATAAATCACATATTAAACGTCTGACATAGCTACAAATTGTTCTCTACTTATTTGTGGGATACAGGCATCAACTACTAACTCAGAATTTATTGCCCATTCCTAATTGCCCTTGAGAAAGTGATGGTGAGCTGTCTTTAACCACTGCAATCCTGGCATGTAGGGACACCAACTGCACTGTGAGGAAAAGAGTTCCAGTATTTTGACCTAACAACAATGAAAGACTTACAGAATCACAGATTATTTTTACTGTGCAATCAGTCCACTGTCTCTTCATGGCTTTCAAATTGAATATTATGACTTAGTTGTTGAAGTTTACAATGCAGGAAAAACACCTTTCAGCCCAACGAGTCTGCAGGGATAAATGACACTTGGTGGTGTTTCCTGCCCTTTCTGTGTCACCTTATGCATTATTCCAATTCAAGTAATAATGCATACAAGCATATCAATTTAGGGCAGGATTAAGTTACTTTGCCCCTCAAGCCTGCTCCTGCATTTGATAAGATCACGAGTGATCTGATTATCTCAGATTCCGGCCCACAATAATCTTTCACCCACTCGCTTATCTACAACCTATGTCTCCCTGACTAACAATTTTTAAAGACTTTTCTTCCATGCATTTCGGGGAAGAGAGTCCCAAACCCTAACAAACTCCTAAGAGTGAAAAAATGCATTCTCCCACCTCTATTTTAAAGCAGCTATCCCTTATTTTTAAAATGTGATGTCTAGTTCTAGAAACTTCCACAAGAGAAAACATCCGTGCCTCATAAACCTTCTTAAAATGCATCAGATCTTATGCATCAAGCAAATGCCTCTTTTTAAAGTTTCAGTGCATGCAAGCCTAGCCTGACTAAATTTTCCTTATACAGCAATTCACCCATTTAAGATATTAATCAAGCAAACCTTCTCTGAACGTCTTCCGGTGTATTTATATCTTTCCTTAAATAAACACTCCAACACAGTGCACAATACTCCAGACATTGTCTCCCAAAAATCTAAGGTATCTGAAACATAACTTCCCTAGTTTTATTTTCAATTCTGCTTGTAGTAAGGGTAGGTAGGAAAGTAAGCGGTGACGAGAATATAAAAATGCTATAAACAGACATTGAAATGTTAAGTGAGTGAGGAAAGAGTTGACAAATGGAGTGCAATGGAGGAAAATGGTAAGTTGTTAATTTTGGCAGAAAGCATAAAAAGGAAACATATTATCTAAATTGCGAAAGATTGCAGAACTCTGAAATGGAGAGGAATCTGGATGTCCTAGTACATGCATCGCAAAAAGAGAGCACAGAGTTATAATATTAATTTGAAAAGTTAATTTAATGCAATGTTTTTATTCATTTAAATCATGTATTGAAAAAATGTTGATTTCTGTGTCACACCATTTGTTGCATATTGCCAACTAGAAGTTGTTTCATTTATGCTTACTGTCTGTTACGTGTTAGCTAGCCTATCTTTAATCCATGTCAATATGTTAGCCCCTGCAACATGAGCTCTTGTTTTCTGCAATAAGCTTTGATTTTGTACCTTACCAAAGGCCTTCTGGAAATCCAAGCACAATGCATTCTGCTGTATACCCAACAGAGGTTACCTTGTCAAAGAACTCCATTAAATTGGTTAAATATGATTCCTTTCACAAAACCATGTTGACTCAGCCTTGAATTTCTTTAAATGTCCGGCTGTATCATCAAATAATCTATCTTATATATGTTGTACCCTCTACAGTACCCCAAATATACCTGACTCCACCACATTTCCAGGAAGTACATTCTAAACATTAATTATCATTGTGTGAATAAGGTTTTTCTGACATCATATTTGCTTTGCTTGCAAGTTATTTTAAATGTTTGCCCTCTCATTCTCAATCATTTTACAAGTCAGAATACTTTTGCCCTATTCTGTGCAAAGCCCTCATAATCTTAAAAGCTTCAAAGAGATGTCATCTTAACCTTCCCTTTCCAAATAAAACCATTTCAACTTCTTCAATCCACCATTATAACTGGAAGATATGAATGTATGGTAAGGGTTGCAAGAGGACAATCCAAGACATCAGGTTTATTACTTGAAAGTCAGCTATTTTTAGAAGATGGTGTGTCAATGTTGTGAGAGAGTGTGCTTATTCAGACACGAAAATGTGTTGCTGGAAAAGCGCAGCAGGTCAGACAGCATCCAGGGAACAGGAGAATCGACGTTTCGGGCATAAGCCCTTCTTCAGGAATCATGCCCGAAACGTCGATTCTCCTGTTCCCTGGATGCTGCCTGACCTGCTGCGCTTTTCCAGCAACACATTTTCAGCTCTGATCTCCAGCATCTGCAGACCTCACTTTCTCCTGCTTATTCAGACAGTTTACCTTTGTTGTTAATTATCTGATCCAAAATGAACTGATGTCTCCTCATCCCGATAGCAGTCTACAATCTACTACTGATCTAGTGGCTAGGCTCCAATTCATGGTTTAATGAATTATGCCACAAATGTTTTCCCACATCTGTCTCACTTTCACTTACATCCTCAGATTTCAGATGATGTATCAGGGTTAGTGCTACCCAGTATAACAGTGGTCTAATTTTTAATTAGTAATCAGCAATACTAAACATTGCAAGGCACAAACACTCAGGGTCACCAAAACTCACACATTGCTGTCTGACAGATATTTGAGACCATCAAGAATTGCTCCAGAGTTGAATCTTCAATGGCCACTTTTCTAGATATAGAACCATAGAGCCATAGAATGTAGATTTCCTAAAAAGAGGCTATTAAGTCAAAGATTTTAACTATTGTCAGCTCTGCACAACACAATATGGTCAAATGGTTGAGCGATCTGTTGCACCCAGTTTTAATGAGTTCTCCTCATACACTGTGAAGGATGCTTTTACGTTCACAAAGACCAATTAAGGCCTACAAACTGACAGGGTGTCCATATGTTCTCTTCCTACATTGCTAACTTATTTAACAATGACCCATACAAGGAAGCCATTGACATTTCAACATGTCACCACTTCTTGACAATTCAAAATGCCAACAGTATTGAAATCTGTTTTCATTGAGCTCATGAACTTAGAAACTATTTGAGTTTAGTTTCAACAACACTAAACAGATGCCGTTGACTTGGGATTGTCTCAGGCCTAGCTCTTATTAATATTTTCATTGGTTACTATGAGAAGTTACTATGAGAAGTGCGTCTTTGATGGAATGACCACTAACCACTGACCTTTTGCAATACTTCCATCAGTTGTTTGTGATATTTGAAAACACAGCCACATCAAAAAATGTCTTTACTCGGCTTAATAAACTCTGCCCTTCACTCAAATTTACCATTGAAATGAAACTAGCTGCTTTTCCTTGATGTATTAGCTGAGGTATCAGCCAATGGACTCTAATACTATCCAGCAAAAGGGTTTTGAAGAAGAGTCACACAGGACTCAAGGCATTAACTCTGTTTTCTCTCCACAGATGCTGCCACAGCTATGAGTTTTACAATCACTTTTTGTTGTTAGTACAGATTTTCAGCATCCACAGCATTTTGCATTTAATGTGTCGAATGCCCCATTTTCCTGCATGTGTCTTGGAAGGGTACCAGTGTATTGCCATCCATTGTCAGACACAACTTGTTGAGCTACACCAAACATGCCGAACATAGCGATGAGAATATTAACAACTATTGCACAGATGGTATCTTCGATTTGCTGTACAAAGGGCATTTGGTGAAATAGTAAATCATCAGAATGTAACTGCATCTTTGGACAAAGAAATAATCTGTAGCAACCTTGCACCATGCGTCTGAATGAATATCGTATAGAATGAAAGGGTTTCCTGATGGTTATTGGTGATGGAGTTGACATGATTCACACACTTGGTAATTTGTTAGATGTCTTTATGGATGCTAGGCCAATATATGGATTCATGCACCAAGTTCTTGGTTCTAACTGCACTCCAGTGACCTACACGAACATGTAGCATGCCTTGACATGGAGCTTAAAAATGACTACAGTGTATCTTTGATAATTACATTCTGGGAGAGTCCCACTTTACCCCTGAAAGACAAAAATGAATGTACTCAATCAGAACGCTGTTGATGCAATCAGACCACCCACTGACTTTGATCTTCTTGAGCTGTGTAGCTGGTCATCATCTGCTGTATCTCATGGCTGAATCTGCTCTGCTTGGCTGTGACCAAAATGTTCGAGCTTGATGTTAAGGCTATCTTCCAATTCAGATTTAATAATATCAATTATCGTAGGGCTAGGGGAATATATTCTCAGTTGGGTTCAGAAGTTGACGAAAAGTATCAGGTGACAGTCATTTGGAAATCTGTGTTTGTATTCTGCTTCTGAATCATACTCTTCGGGCCTTCATAGATGTTGAAGTTATGGAGTTGCAGTTGTTAGTTGTTTTTGACAAATCAAGTCAATGGTTTGTGTTTGGTATGGACAATGAAATACCTTTCGAGCATGTGCATATGAAACTGTTGCTTCCTAAAAAACCAGAACAAGAGTCTCTCTTTCAATATTGTTGAGGCTAACCTGAATTGTCACAAGGACCTTAGAACTAAGCACAATAGCTTATCGTCAGGTAGTAGACACATTCTGAGGCCTTTCTGGGATGCTTCCACTTCCAAACCAGTGAGCTTGTCAGCATCATATTAAAATACACTCGAACTAAATGGGATGTTGGCATGCATTATAAGGCAATTAGAGTAGAGAAGTAATGATATCTTGTACAATTGTATAGAGCCTGAGTGAGACTCCTTCTGGAGACTATGCACAGTTTTGGTCTCCTTCTCCCAAGAAGGAGGTACTTGCCTCAGTGCAACACAGGTTCGCCAGACTTATCCTTGGAATAGCAGGATTTTCTTCCAAGGAGAAATTAGAAAAGTGAGCCTGTATTCTCTTGAGTTTCAAAGAATGAGAAATGATCTCATGGAAACTTACAAAATGTTTATAGGGAATGACAGTGTAGATAGGACTTTTTCCCTCACTCCTTCTCTGAGTGTTTGGGGAGTTTTCTTAAAGAAATGCATTAGCATTTTTTTTTGACATTCCTCACACTGAATTCAGAGGAACACTGAAGGCATTGCTGGTGGAAATTCTTTAGCACTCTCCTATGTCACTCATACACAGTCCAAGTCTCACTGCATTACTGGAGCTTGCAGCAGGAATGAGTGTGAGGACCTTAACTATTTTAAAACTTATATAAATGACTTGAATGAATGTAGGATTACCAAGTTTGCTGATGACATAAAAATACACAAGAAAGTAAGATGCAAAGAGGGCAAAGAGACTACAAAGGAATATAATTAGGGTTAAGTGCATTGGTAAGGATCTATCGAATGGGGTACATCATGAAAAAGAATTTAAAAAAATCTAAATGGTGAGAGATTGCAGCTCCCTGAGATGCAGAGATCTGGGCATTACATGAATTGCAAAAGCTTTGTTTTAAGTAATTAGAAAAGTTAATTATTGTTTACTGCAGAGAATTGAATGAGTCAGGAGATTAGGTTTCAATGCAAGACATTAGTGAGACCATATCTGAAATATTGTGTGCAATACTGAACTCCTTATTTACAAAAGGATACAAATGCATTAGAATCAGTTCAGGGTAGGGTTATTAGGTTGATACCTGAAATGGGCAGGTTGCCTTATGAGTTGAAAAATGTGGTGCTGGAAAAACACAGCAGGACAGGCAGCATCCGAGGAGCAGGAGAATCGACGTTTCAGGCATAAGCCCTTCATCAGGAATCCTGAAGAAGGGCTTATGCCCGAAACGTCGATTCTCCTGCTCCTTGGATGCTGCCTGACCTGCTGTGTTTTTCCAGCACCACATTTTTCAACTCTGGTCTCCAGCATTTGCAGTCCTCACTTTCTCTAGGTTGCCTTATGAGGTAAAGTTATATAGGCTAAGCTTGTATCCGTTGGAGTAAGAGGAAACCTAACTGAAGTATCTAAGATTCTGAGGGGTCTTGATAAGGTGGCTGTTGAAAGAATATTTTCTCTTGTGGGAGAATCTAGAGGTGGGGGTCAATAGGTAAGAATAAAGGACTCCCCACACCACCCTCCCCACCTTTAGTTAGAGATAAAGACAGGAACGTGAGTCTTTGTAACTCTCTTCCTCAAAAGCAGCATTATCAAAATCTTTAACTGTTTTTAGCTCAGAGCTAGATTCTTGGTAAAGTAAGCGAGTGAACGATGATTAAGGTGAGATGGGAATGTGGAACAATCATGTCATCCAGGATCTAACTGATTGGCAGAGTAAGTGTGAGGGAAAGAGTGACCTACTCTTGTTCCTAATTCATATATTCATATGCATGCACTGGTCAATAATTATTCTGTTGAAAGATTTCTTCTTTATGGTGATAAGTGAAGAATGTGAATGCTAAAAATAATTTCAACTCAGAATGAACCAGAAACAATATGAGGAATTCCCAAAATATTAGTTATATTATAGCAAAGCTGTTCTTTGATGGATCTCTGTGTGCACCAATTTGAGTTAATCAATGGACTTACTTGAGCAATCACAAAGGCCAAATAATCCATTCTTCTCTCCATATGTATATTTAATTTATGACAGTTACCTGTAATTCAGATGTAGCTACTGGAGAAGCAGTAAAGATTGATTTCTTTCGATGGCACAGTTCTCCAGTTGGATTCCAGAAGTCTCCCAGTTGGTGTAGCTTAGTAGTTAATAGCAATGATTAATTATTCAGTTGCAATCAGTTTTCAGAACCTTCAGCTAGACTTCCTTAGGCTACGTACAATCGAGTTGTTCCTCATGTTCCCTGATTTGATACTTCTGTGATTTGAATTATTAAGTAATCACAGTGCTCCATACAGATGGCTGCAGTTAGCTAAATGATTAAACCTTTTGGTAGACGACCAACATTTTTATTAAAAACGCAGGCTGCTTGAAACTTATTCTCACACTTCTTTCACAATTCCCCAAGACATCTGAGTTTTACCCTATAGCCTGTAAAACAATATCTTATCCAGTAACAAAACTTCGTGAAAATGCAAGAAGTGTGATCTATTATAGGGTCAATGTACATGACATAAGTACAAGCTGTTTTTGCTAAAAAGCTGAAATGTACAACACATCAAACCCTGGGGCATTCAGTCTAATGGCCTCATTATGCTGTGTCTCAAAACTTAGTACAAGTATTTGCATTTTTACCCTGTTGCACATACTGGAGGATCAGGCAACCTTTGGAAGCTTCCATATTATTACAACTTTGTTTCAAGTCAACATTTTGGCGAACAAGCTATTGACCTTATCCATTAATTTTCTGTTCCCCCTTGATTATAAATTTAATGACTTAAATAAGTGCCACTACCGACAACAGCTAATCAAAGCTGTAATTTCTGTATTTTGTGATTATGGCTTTCAACTATATCTCATTTGTATTTCTATTGCAGAAGAATATAAAAAAGCTGTATACAGAGCTGAAAACATCTTTCCAATGTACCTTTTTCATAAAATCACAGAATCTCTGCTGTGTGGAAGCAGGCCATTCACCCATCAAGTTCGCACCAAGCCTCTGAAAAGTATCCCACCCCATCCCTGCATTTCCCATGGCCAATCCACCTAACCTGCACATCATTGGCTGTGGGAGGAAACCGCAACACCTGGAGGAAACGCACACAGACATGTGGAGAACATGCAATCACCAAACAGACAGTCAGCCAAAGCTGGAATCGAACCCGGGGCTCCCTGGTACAGTGAAGTGGCAGTGCTAAATGCTGAGCCATCATGCCACCCAAAGTAACCGAATAATTTTTTTTCAATTTTTAACAGGTTAATTATTAAAAACACCTTTCAATGGCCAATATGTACATTAGATTTTACATATCCCTAACAGAGAGTTTAGGTCTGTAAGTATTATGCCATGCAGCAGGCTTTGGTTCTGCGAGTGAATATTATCTCTTAAAATGTGCTAGCAGCTGGCTTTAAAAACCTGGAACTAACTTGATACCAGCAATTACTCAGCAGCCTAGAAAAAAGTCTGATGTGTAATTACCAGTACTTTGTCTTTGCTGTTTAAAGCAATGAAAGAAATGAAAATAGCTTCCATTCATTTGGCTCCCTGAGACATTGGAATGTAGTGAGGTCGCCTAAGGGATATATGTGAAGAATGATACCTCTCGTGTAGAAGAACACATCTTTGTCATTGCCACAGTGACATACCCCATAGCTTCCACACCTTGTATGCAACAGTAGAAAGATGAAGCATTTGAAAAAAGATAACAAGATCAGAATGGAGCTTTGAAACACATTCTATTTATTCAGGTTTAGTCCAAAAAAATATTTTGCGATCCAAAGAGCTTGTGTTACATTTATTTGAACATGTGGATTTGCAGAATACAGTGACTTTAACAGCTAGTGACATTTATATCTGACTACTTGCAGGAGCAACATCTTCATTACAGTCCTAAAAACTCCTGTGCTCCTTAGAAGTGTGGCTGTAAGTGAAACAACATTATGTGAATCGTTATGAATCAATTAAAATCAGAGCTAAATTTTATCAGACATTTCTCGCATGGAAACACCAATGTAAAAGCTGAAATACTGCATTGTCCAAGTAAAGTGTTGGACATTCTGCAAGTGTTGCAAACAAATTGCAAAATAGAATATAACACTAAATATAAAAGAAATACCTTTTGTATTCAAATGAGATAACATTCCTCAGTACCTCTTTTCTTGGGCAATCCCTTGGGATTTAGCATGCTTCCACTCCAGTTCAATGGGTTTTGAGGTCAGCTGATCAGCCCTAAGCATGATCTGCAAACCTCTACTTTGCAGGATAGATCAAGGAGGTTTGTGTTTCATACCCTTGCTTCACTTCTGTATGTTGCCAGTAATGTCACAATGTGTTCAGTGCCTTTGCCATTTTGGTCAGGATCCACTGTAGGAATCTGTTGTATGTGAGGTGTATGGAGGTGGGAAGTCTCATATTTGCTGCAATGGCAACCACTTACCATCTTATGGTTGGTGTCGATGGCTGCCATTTCCTTGATGACTGGAAATCATATAAACCCCACCTCTAGATGGCGTAAAGAGAATACCGACAGTAGGAAGTCAAGTGGACTTGACTTTTTATCTCAACAGAGGGAGCAGGGGTTTACAATTGTTAAATTTCAATGAGAATCAGCAATTACAGTATTTCTCGGCTTTACATTAAAATGATCTCTGTTGAGAACGATCAGCTCAGGGACCATTTTAACTCTTAACGGCTGAGCTTATTCTCATTTTTGAACAACTCCTCCCCTACTACATGGATGACACCTTTGCAGATGTTCCCTGCTCCTGTCCAGAATTGGAAAACTTCAACAGTTTTGTTTCTAAAATCTATCCTTCTCTCACCTTTACCTGGTCCACATTTGACTCTTCCCTTCTTCTCCTTGACATCACTGTTGCTGTTTCTCAAGATAGGGATAGGCCAAGATGGACTACAAACCAACTGACTCACAGCTGTCTTGACCCTACTTCCTCACACCCTGCTTCCAGCAATGTTTCCACTCCATGCTCTCAGTTTCTCAAAGACAGAAGTAGGCACCACAGATACTGAAGAATAGAATCAAGATTAGAGTGGTGCTGGAAAAGCACAGCAGGTCAGGCAGCATCCAAGGAGCAGGAAAATGAACATTTTTGCCCAAAATGTCGATTTTCCTGCTCCTTGGATGCTGCCTGACCTGCTGTGCTTTTCCAGCTCCACTCTTATACTGACTCTTCTCCAAGTCTGTACCAATTGTTCTGATAATGGCACATTCTACCAAGATGTGTTCAACATGTCCTCCTTTTACCTCAATCAAGGACTGCCCCACACCCCGACAGTGGTTGTTAGGGCCCTCAGCTATGGTAAACCAATGTCCCATACCTGTGCTTCACCACTTCCCCTCCCTCTCAGACAAATGATAGGGTCCCCTCATCCTCACTTTACTCCTGTTGAGTCTCCACATTCAAAGGATTATCTTCGCAATTTCCAGTACCTCCATCAAGACAACACCACAAAAGACAACCTCCCCTGCCTCCATTGTCAGCATTCCACAGGGGACCATTCCCTCCATGATAGCTTTGTCCACTTTGACATCATTCTGACCACTTTTTCACCTGCCCATTGCACCCTCCTATACAATCGCAGAAGGTACGCCATTTACCAATTTACCTTCTTTGTCCTCAACTTCAAAGGCCCCAAACACACCTTCCAGGGGAAGCAGTGTTTCACTTGTACGTCTCTCCATCTAGTTATATTGCCATTCACTGCTCATAATGTGGTCTCCTTCACACTGGTGTGACCAAACATAGACTGGGTAATCATTCCTCAGAACAACTCAGATCTGTCTGTAGGAATGACCCTGACCTCCTTGCTCTCATGATAACATATCCAACTTGAGTCTACCACACCTTTACAATTGAGCACAGTGTAAGCTTGAAGGTCAACACCATATTTTCTGCTTCTGCCTTTAACACCTTTGAGGACTCAACAATGAATTCAACAGTTACATAGCATAATCTCTATCTTCCATTTTTATTCTAATAGTTCAGCTCTGTTCAAAGAGATTTGGTGGCTTTGAGAAGAACTTTTGGCTTCAGACTTTTACATTTTCAACCTTTTATTTCTTGACTCCGAATTTCTTCACAAATTGTTTACTGTCTGTGACTTTTTTTTTCCCACATTCTTTTCCACCTACTCCTGGGATTCTTTCTCACAAAGTTTGAGGAAATTGGAGCCACCTTTTCCTGTTGTCTGAACCAGGAAGCAGTTCTCCACCTTCTATTGGATCCTGAATTTGACTCAGACTAGAGCTGCTCCATATTGGCCCTGTTGCCACCCAAAACTTTCTTTACCATAGCCAGGCAATCGTGGCTACCTGCCACAATCATCACACTTAGATTCAAAACCAAGGATCACTGGGGCCATACAACACAAGGCAGACATTTTTGCTATGTTATCTGCACATGCTCAGGCAGTGGCAGCCATCTTTGCTGACCATTCCTTAACTGGATCAAAGGCCTCCTTTGTTTACAGTAGCAGAAGAAATGGAACAAGAACTGGCTTTCGTCTGAAACAAGTTGCAGTTTATTGCAGCAGAGTTGCATTAGTGAGACAAACATTGTGATAAAGACTACGAAGAGACTTAATTTAACTGCTTTGTCCCCTGCAAGTTCTGCCCTTCCCCATTCAAATTCGGATGTCATGAGCAGACTGGGTGGAACTTGATGCAGTTTCCAACATTAACCCTTTCAGATTCATAACTCACAAAAAAAATTGGATGTGATAAAGGCAAATGGATGGTTGAAATCTCAAACATTCACAAAATTGCTGGAGAAGCTCAGCAAGTCTGTCAATATCTGTGGATAGAGAAATAGTTTCAAGTCTGGTATGATATTTCTTTGAAACTCAGAACCTGGATATGATGATGGCTTGGCTAAGTTCCAAGGTCTTCTTACTTCCACCAGAATTAAGTCAGAGTCATTAAGTTTTGTGATTGGAATTCTCAACAATTGAGGGTCTTCATTAGCTAATGAATGACTAGTTAAGGGCCCCATCCTGTCAAGGTGGGACTAACCCATCTCCAAATCGTCCTGTTGACATGCACTGTCCACAAACAGGTGAAACTATGTGGTCTGGTCATGCTCACCATGTAGGAGGATCTTCTTCCAACAGTGTCTGATCGAGAAGCAATCTCTGGAGGCTGACATTTTCTCAGGTATAATCTACCTTTGCAGAGGGGATAGCAGTTGGAGGAAGAACCATTCTTGAAAACACGCCTCCATCATCTAGATCTCCTTTTTTAAACACCAGATGGTGTACAGACAGTACTTGGATTAATCTCTCAAAGTCTTGGATTTCTTGACTGATACACTACTGAGGGATTAAGTTTGAATTATCCTGCAGGGCTCCCATCAAGCAGAAAAGTGGAGCAATCTCTAACAATTGTAAATCCTGGACCATCTTTTTCACTTTGAAGCATTATGTCTTATCAGTCAAAAGCTTCCGAAACACCTTTGCCTCACCAACATTAAAGGCTAGCTTTGGACAGTCATCATTATCTTCAATGATTCTCTCCAAATAGGCAGGGAAACTATCAACTGCTTCCAGTTCCCTTACCAGTCATGCACATGGGACCATTTCTTGAAATAGTTGAACCAACCCCAATTAAATTTCTGATGAAAATTCTCAGCCTCCTCACTGTGTAAGTCTCTATACATGATTTTAGCTTTAACTTAAATGACCATCAAACTAGGAAGCACCTAGAACTGAATTTGTCATCGATCCAAACTACAAGGAGACTTTCCCTAAACTTCATGATGCTGTTTCTAGTCTCACGTGTGTTGCTAATACTTTGCACAATTTGTTTGATTGTGAAAGTGTCACCACAGATTGTTCTTGTCACCATAAGAGTAGCCCAAGCACGCTGCCAATAACAACTGCTCATTATCTAGCCTCAAAATGTTTTAACATCTCCAGTATCATGGCTGAAGTAGTCCTGTTTTTCTTGTTTTTCTCAAACAGCAGAATCATTACCGTCACTTGCTGAGTGTCATATTTATGAGTGATTCCAAGGGACTGAAACACTGAATCACCAGCCTAAAACAATTGCAAAGCAGTTTCAATGGCCTCTCCACCTGTCTGATGCAATATTAAACAAGGATCACACTTAGAACTCCAAAATTAATCTGAAGTTTGCAGAGTCAGGACTATTCCTGCCAAAATGCCTTTGTAAGTTTTTTTGCCAAAAGAAGTCCTTGAGCCAAGGACAGCACAGCAGCAGCTGACAGCAAATGTTTCTCTCATCAAAGATAACCCAACACAGTTTGGACCCAGATGTAAGGTTTAATGTGTTTGACGTTGCCATAGGACACAGGGCAGAGGAAGTCATTTGTAAGATCAGGTTGCAGGTCTCCCAACAAATCAGTGAAGATTACAGCCAGACGGCAATTCTGTTTGGTCAGCAGAGGGAATGAAGAGTTCACTTGACATTGTGAGCTACCATGGCCAGATGTGGGAAAGTGATGCACCCTGCAGCCTTCTATGTGTTGCAGGAGGTTTGTTCCTGTATGGCTAGGGGAGACAAAAAAACATCAGGACAAACTTTACTGCTAGTCATTAGCTGATAAAACTCTGAAAACTGAGGAAATCCCCCAAGCCAACAATTTGAAGTTACTGCATTGTGCAGGAAGGATTCAGAAACCCATTGGAAGATGGGAGTAACCACAAACAGTTTGAATAAGGACAGTCTTTCTATGAAGACCGTGATAAGTGTAAAATGATAGTTTAAAGTACAAGTTGGCTACAGAAGGGGAATAGTTTTTAGTCAAGTGTTTTTTTCAGCAATTTGTTACATACATATTTTGGAAGGTGAAATTTTGGGTCATTCTTTCAACTACTAATTGTAATTTCCAATCACTTCTTAACGTTATGAGACTCTAGAGGAATTAACCACACAGATGCTGGTATCCGGTCACCAAGTCACCCTTTATTTATATGTGCACAGTACACTGGATGTGGCCAACCAGCTCAGAGCCAGTTCTTGACATCAGGAGACTCTGAATCCTCTGTTTATTTTTATTTTTTATTACACTGATCCAGCTCCCTCAGAGCCAGCTCTCAGAGTGAACAGGATGCCTGACACTTGTGTTTGTTTATTTTTTTTTCTCTTTTTTTTAATTACTCCCACACTACCATCTAATTGTGGTAGTGCTTATTTTTTTCCCCCACCACCCATGTTGTCTGTGTGTGCAGGTGTGAGACACAGTGAAAGACACAAGTTGCACAAATCTTTATTCACTTTCCGCCACCAGGAAGAAAAGAAGCACCAAGTGGCCAATCCTCTGTTTATTCTTTTTTCTCGTCACCAAATCACCCTTTATTTACAGTGGAAAGTCTTTGACACTGGTCCAGCTCCTTCAGAACCAGCTCTCAGAGTGAACAGTATCTCTGACACTCCTGTTCTTTTATGTTCTTTTTTCCTTTTTTTATTACAAGGCGCACAAATTGTTATTCACTTTCCGCCACCAGGAAGAAAAGAAACACCAAGTGGCCAATCCTCTTTTTTTTTATTTTATTAAACAAATTACAAAACAGTTTACAAAAAACATTAACAGCTGTACACAAGAGACAGCAATTTTACAAGGGAGGGGAGCAGCAAAGCTAGGCCCCAAACCCTACCGTTCAACCATGTTACAGGGAGAGGAGGACAAACCTCAAATCCCAGTTCCACATATGACAAGACAGTGACAATGACATTTGTACATTAGACAATACTGTTACATACAAAAGTGCAAATCCTCTATTTCTTTTTTTTTTATTTTATTAAACAAATTACAAAACAGTTTACAAAAAACATTGACAGCTGTACACAAAAGACAGCAGTTTTACAAGGGAGAGGAGCAGCAAAGCTAGGCCCCGAACCCTACCGTTCAACCATTTTACAGGGAGAGGAGGACAAACCTCAAATCCCAGTTCCACGTGTGACAAGACAGTGACAATGACATTTATACATTAGACAATACCGTTACATACAAAAGTGCAAATCCTCTATTTCTATCTGTTGGCCATGACTCCCTGATTGGCCCATGTTAACAACCCCAATCATGAATCTCATACTCAGTAAGATCCACCCACTTCCAATCACTACATCACAATACAGATATTTTTCAACAGAGCTATGCCCCAGAGTTTTAAGAAAATGTTGCTGTTCCTTTGAGTGCATCCCAATGTCGCTTATGGCACCCACTTATCAAATAGCTCTGATTGGTCGCACAAAGGCATGTAGACCCAGGCACAAAACAACACTCATGTGGAAATTTCAACACTCGGTACTCACACTGGCCCCATTGTTTCCTTAATATTAAAGCAGAACACACTGATTAAGGCAATTGTATTGTAGAAACATTCATTTTAATGGGCACATGATGAGGGTTGGGTAACTCTCACAAATTTCAATATTCTTCAATTACTCAGCAAGAGGGAGCATGATGCTTCAATAAAATTTTGTCCAAACTGGAAGAAATTATGCTCCAGTTTAATGGTATTGACTACATGCTCTAGTCTGCTTTTGTAATACTTGTTGAAATTTGACAGAGAGTTGTGAGAGCATGGAATGCATTGCCAGCAGCAGTTGTGGAAGCACGGTCACTGGGGACATTTAAGAGACTACTGGACATGCATATGGTCACAGAAATTTGAGGGTGCATACATGAGGATCAGTGGTCGGCACAACATCGTGGGCTGAAGGGCCTGTTCTGTGCTGTACTGTTCTATGTTCTAAATAGTCTGCACATTTTAAAACACAACTGTCCAATATAACTCTGTTGACATGATTTGAGTGCCAAGTGGGAGGAACAGCAATAGGTGGCTCAATTTGAGAAATGCATAATTAGTGGTTAAAGGAGGAGAGAGGTCTATTCACACAGAATGGGAGTGTTTTGTGGACTGGACAAGTAACACTAGCTCAGTGAGGTCACTCTCTGTTTTAACAGCTTTCTGGTACTGTACTTGGAGAAGAATTGGCTGTGCCAAACATTTTGAATATGAATCACCTGTGATACTGCTGGTGAAAGATCAGACGTTATACTGTTGCAAGGTGGAATTGAGAATTGGAAATAGTGAACCTCAATGCTAGTCAAGTATTCTTCCTGCTCTATTTTCTACTTTAAATTATGATTTTTTACATATTAGTTCATCTTCAGACTCTGCTTATTTCTTTAAAATTTGCATCCAGTAAAATTTAATGAAATGCATGAAAGTAACAGACTTTCACACATGGGGTTTTGCTGGTATAACTTTACAGCAGTTTTAATGCTGCTAATGTTTTTGCTAACCAATGGACAAAAACAGTTTCTTACTTTCAATATTTTCTAACTACTTTTATTTTCCAAAATGGAGGCAAACTGCAAAAGTCAATAGTTGATAATGTTGGGCTGGTGTATACTTTCCAGGAGTCACTCTGTTACTTACAAATTCTGGTTTGGAAATAAAATGCTGATTGTAATATTTCATTCTTTTGCAATTTCTGGAACCAGACCACAAGATCTGAGGGACTGAAGGGTGGGGAAGGCACAAAGAGATCAGCAGCGACAATAGACTTCTGGTTTTCTGATGAATTGGGGATTTTTTTACGCAACACATCACAGGCTCAAAGAGTTATAATCCTGGAAGCTGCAAACTAAAGCTTTCACAAGTGAGTGTTACAAACATTTAGGAGGGAGGTTGCAGTCAGTACAACCTCCAACACCCTGCATATCGAGTGAAAAGTTGACTTCAAACAAATACACTATTCCCATGTACATCTTGGAAGAGTGACAGCCCTATGACTTCTACCACAATAATTGTGTTTCATGGTTTTGTGTTATTAAATAGGCACTAGGAAGGCTCTAGTATTCACAAATAACTACTAAAGGTGGGTTTCACATCTTGTTAACTCTATACCAAGGTGCAAACTCAGTGTTTATGAAGTGCTGACTCCTGATGAAGGGCTTATGCTCAAAACATCACCTCTCCTGCTCCTATGATGCTGCCTGACCTGCTGTGCTTTTCCAGTGACTCTCCAGCATCTTCAGTCCTCACTTTGTCTGCAAACTCAGTGCTTGCCAAGAATGAGCTGTCCTGACCAGAAAGTGAATTATTTAAAGGAAAACAGCACCTGCAAGTATTACGTAATTGGATTCATCAAGTGGTTAAACAAACACCTACATAAAGAAGCTTTTGGACTTTTAAAATCCTGGAAGATGGTGCAAAGGAAGGAGACAAGGAAGGAAGGTCTGATCAACTCAAACTGAACATCTCCTGGCACATTCTCATAAGCCAACACCTGAAAGAAATCTTTAGCAATAGCAATTAGACAGTACTTCCATAGCATGACCCAATCATCAGAGATTGAGGAAATGTCTGTTTTTAGATGAGGAACATGGGAATTCAGATCTCAGGGGCTCAACCTCCAAGAAAACAGTGCTTAAGGAAAAATGCCCTGACGTGGAAACAGTTGAGATGGTTGCCGCAGAGCTGAGACGATGTGTATGTGTCTGAGTGTCTGGAGTTTGATGCAGGAAGTCTGTCAGTGTGAAGAACACACTAGAGAATGTGGCATCCAAGAGTAATTTGCAATGACAAGGCACCAGGATGAAGTACTGAGATACTGTTGTTTGCTGCCACTTCTTCAATGATGCCTTCAGGGTCAACTTTAGCACAATACTCACACAAGCGTCCAAGATTTAATTGGAACCAGAGTGAATAAGTTGTCTAGCCCACTGGGTAGGCACAGCGGTTAGGAATGAATGTAGTTAGTGTTCAAAATGATTGCAATCGTGTGGAGAATCTTGTACTGCAAAGTAAAAACTAAGTCACATCTTAAACTTTCACATTGTTCAGTTCTCCAAATATAATTCCCTTTGTGGATCAAGTGGATGAACCGTGAAATTGAGAAACTTTTAACTTTGAAGGTATGAAAAAAAAGCTTCCTTTTTGTAGGGTTTTATGCCAAAATGGTTCAAAGCATGTTATAGCCAAGAGGAACAATTGTATAATCACTGTTGTAACATACGGCTGAAAGTTGTATATATAAAGATGGCCACAGATAAAGAGAAAAACGACCAGGTAATCTGTAGTCCTGTTAGAGAGATGACTATTGACCAGGATGCCAAAAAAGCAAATGCTGTTCTTTGACATAATGCCAGAGAATCTGCTATGGCCTGCTTAGAGATTAGATGGGACTTCAATTTAACGTCTAATCTGTGAAGCATCATTTTTATGCAATCACTTGCGCCTGGTGCTAGACTGACGGATTAATCCGGATAATTTGCTGAAGTCTCTGAAAGGAATTTCTGACTTAGACATGAAAATGCTGCAAATGAGTCAAGGCTGACACATGGTAGAGATGCTGTTGTTAACAGCAGGTGCAGATGGTCATAAAACATTTAGGGTCATAGGGGAAGAGCTGTGAGAGAGTAGCATTTTTATATTTTATTTCACAACTGATGTTAACAGAATCAGCAACAAGCTGTTTTCTAAATGTTGAAAGATCTCTTGTTTCACCTCGTTTCTACTGCAACCTCATCTGGATGTGGAAGTGAAAAACTGTCATTATACACAGCATTAGGGAGCAATGATCCACTTACCAATGGCTGAAACTTGTATATACAAAGATGGCCACAGATAAAGAGAAAAATTAGGTAGCACACAATGAGCTATTAAAATTCTGAGTGCTCTTGTTGCGTTGCTCTGCAGGACTCCATTATCTCCCACTAGGCACCTAAATTAAAATTTCAGAATGCAAAACTAAGAAGGCAGATTATTGTGTGAATGGCTGTAAATTGAGAGAGGGGAACGTTCAATGAGACCTGGATGTTCTCGTGCAACAGTCACTGAAAATAAACATGCAGGTGCAAGTGGCAAAAAGAAGGCAAACTATATGTTGGTCTTCATAGCGAGAGGATTCGAGTACAGAAACAAGGATGTCTTACTGCCATTATATTGGGCATGGGTCAGGCCATACCTAAAATATTGTGTGCAGTTTTGGTCCCCTTATCCAAAGATGTTCTTACTATAGAGGGACTGCAGCGAAGATTTACCACATTGATTTCTGGGATGGCAGGACTGATGTAGAAGGAGAGATTGAGTAGATTTGTATTCACTAGAGTTTAGAAGAAGGAGTGGGGAAATCTCAGAAAAACCTTTGAAAGTCTAAGAGGACTAGACAGGATAATTGCAGGAAGGATATTCCTGATGGTGGGGGGAATTCAGAAACAAGGGTCATAGTTTAAGGGCAAACCTATTCGGAGGGAGATGAGGAAAACTTTCTTCGGCCACAGAGTGGTAACCCTGTGAAATTCACTACCACAGAAAGTGGTTGAGGCCACTTCATTCTGTTAGGTAGAATAAGGGAAATATAGGTCTTGTGGATGGAAAAGATCCAGGGGAAGCAATGCATTAAGGTGTTGAGCTCGATGATGAGATATAATCATATTGAATGCTGGAACAAGCTCAAGGGGCTGAATGGCCAATTCCTTAATCTATCTCCTATGTTTATATATTCAGAATGCTGATGGTCATTTCTGTTAAATATGTGTGGACTCAAAAACCTCAATGTATTTGTTCCCCCATTCAACCCTGCTGACTGTAGACATTGTTCTCCCCATTATGATTACCAGGATAACTATGATCACCCGTCAATCATATTGATATGTCATTTGTAATGATCAGGGCTGATATTTTGGACTGTTGCTTGTTAAAAGTGGATAATGTGCATGAGAAAAATGATGATTATTGTACACCAGCTCATGGATAGAAGAAAACCATTTCTAAGCAGCGAACATGAGGGTTACTGTTTTGCCCTTGTGGGCCACCAGTACCACCAACTGCACCCCAATGATGTGCAACAAGGTTGACTGAGAGTAAGTGACCATCCACACCAGGGGTTTTCAGAGCATTTTTGAGTGGTCATTTTGTTGAGGCAACATTAAACTTTATATTCTTCTTTTAAATACGGTTATAAAAGAAAATACAACCCCACAAGTTTGGCAATAACTTTAAACTGTGTTTATGTTTGCGGGAAATCTGCAGGTTTGCAATGTAGTGATTATTTTGACTCTACGACCACCTTCTGCCCCAAGTGTGGCAAAGCCTAAGTAGCTGCATCGGTTTGTACAGCCACCTACAAACTCACCCTGAGAGTGGAAGAGAGTCATCCTCATCTACAAGGGTCTGCTGATGAATAATATATATGAAAGAATTTCCCTTTAACCAATTGTAAATGATTTAATTATAAAAGTGTGCTAATTAAGTTAGAAATTCTTGTACACTATTTCAAATCTGTCAATATATTATTGCAATGCTACATTTATGATTAAAGTACATGATATACTCAAAACCTACAAATTATGTGGTATTACCAGTATTAATGCTTATATAAGCAATTGTTGTTACTTTATCATGAGTCAAAAAATGTGAAATAATGGGTTAATTCCTCCATTGAAATCATTGGTAAAGTAACTCCAGTGAGGCAGTAAAATCGCACAGCAGTACTTAAAGCCTTCAAATGCAGTAGCAATATGAGCACCACATGTAGTGAGAGCACTGTTATGAATGAGTTGAAAAAATCCACATAAATATTATAAACAGTAACAGTAAATAGTGATTCCTCCACTGAGATATTTTCAAGAAACTCATACAATGTCTATTTAAATCCATTTGGGTTTCCTTTTCACTTTTTATCACATGATTAGATTGCAGCCTCAGACTCATTTCTAACTGTCTATTATTCCAGGTTTATTTCCAAAGATAATTGCCTGCAGAAAACTCTTCTTGGTGTTGATGTCCACATTGTCCCTTTCTGTCTTCCGTTCTTCCCTTATCCTTGAGCCAATATCAATTAAAATGTCACTGAGTTGCTTGGCTGTATTGGTGTAATCAAGCTCAGTGATATTATTATAAGCTTTGATGTGCTTCATTGTATGAATGTACCAAGACATTTCCTCAAAACCTCTTTCATCGTGATATCATGTACTCAATTTTGGATTCATCAGCTCACAGAAGAAAAACAAATATGCTCCAAATTATTCATGTGAACCTGGTAGTTCAATGGTAGCTACCAACAAAGAGCAATTTGTTTTCAGAACAATGGTGTGCATTTAAGTATTATTATAGCTGCAGTATATTGTTAAAGTTAATCAGTAGATGCAAGATGAAATAAAAAAGTAATATAAGCACATTTTAATAGATCAGTCAGTTTAGTCACCCTTCTAAACTCCTTGTCTTTGCTACTGGGTTTCATAAAGAGATGGTCAGATTCTGCTGTAACCTAAACCATCATGTGTTACAGTACTTCAGAAAATTAAAGCCCTCATTTAATTTCTTCAGTGTTCTCGGAGCAATTAGGTATAAATGTTATCGACATATCTGAGAAAGATACCTATCATTGTTGTCTTTCTGTGTTGAGGGTTAGAAAGGGGCACGGTCTGGATATATATGAGATGTTAATGTGAGCCACCCTGTTGTAAATGGGGTAGTTTCAGTGATAAAATCGGTGAGGGCAAAGTATATGAGTCTGACATTCTTGGTACGGCACAGAACTTACCATTCGGTGGCTGTAGCACTCAATTTCAGGTGGTTGCCCCTTTAATATGCAGATCAGGGCTCTACATTCATGCGGAACATATGGGTTATTCAGGAATCAGCTGGGTGGAATCATGACATGATCATTTGGCCCATGTTTGTAGGTCAGGTAGCTCAAGAGATTCCCAAAGAAAGAGAGGTTTTGTATTAATACTCTGACTTGAGTCTGGATGTCTTCACTAGAAGAGAGATGGAATTCATACTGTTAGAAACAAATAAACATGCATTGGCAATTTACACTAACCACAAGGTAGACTAGTGCAGGACTTTATCGAGATTTCCTCTGAAAAAGGAACATGGCACTTGAAATGTTAATTCTGTAATTCTGTCCACAGATGCTACCAAATCTGTTGAATTACTTCAGCTAATTCAATTTGTTTTAAGATCTTTCTCCTCATGTTCTAACTACATGTGATCTGACGCCACTGATGAGGCCCACAAACAAAGCTATCATAAAAGCTATTAACTTCTTATACTATACCTTCTCCCAAACATTTCAATCTAACCATAGACTATTTACAGTTTTATATAACTCCTATGGCCACCCCATACCCACACAAACATACAACTAAAGTCTTTGTGCTGAATATACCAAGCTCCAAATGTGTTCTTGGTTCAAAAACAGAAAATGCTGGTGAAACTCACCAGGTCTGGCAACATCTGTGGAAACAAAGCAGAATTAATGTTTCGAGTCCAGTAACCCTTCTTGCTGTTTTGGAGGGTGTTAAGGATTTATACTTCTAGTCTTCTCCTGCAACGACATTGACATCAGCATTTTCCTGCCTCTGACTGACTGTAGAAGAATGGTGGATGGAGAATTTCACATTTTCTGCTTTCTGTTCCTTCCCTTCCAGCAGACTGAGCAGACGTTCAGCTGTTCACTGCTTATACAAGAAACAGTCAGCAATGAAGAAATTTGCAGCGGTCTCTTCCCCTGCATCAATAAATAAAGTATGAAGTATTGGCTAAATCAAGTGAATAAAGAGAAAAATCTTCTGAAGAAGAAATTATGACTTTCCAGTTAATATTGTAGGAATGTTTCCTTCTTTATTCCTCCTGCAAGTTTCTCCTTAAAGATACCCTTCAGCGAGAGTCTATTCCTCAGTAGGCAACAATATAGAGGAACCTACTGCACGATGTTCAGTGTGTCAACATCGATTAGATTAGATTACTTAGAGTGTGGAAACAGGCCCTTGGGCCCAACAAGCCCACACCGACCCGCCAAAGCGCAACCCACCCATACCCCTACATTTACCCCTTACCTAACACTACGGGCAATTTAGCATGGCCAATTCACCTAACCTGCACATCTTTGGATTGTGGGAGGAAACCGGAGCACCCGGAGGAAACCCATGCAGACACGGGGAGAACATGCAAACTCCACACAGACAGTCGCCTGAGGCGGGAATTGAACCCGGGTGTCTGGCGCTGTGAGGCAGCAGTGCTAACCACTGTGCCACCGTGCCGAAATTGAGATACTAAATTATTCCTTCCTGTACACACATGGAAGGATCTGTAATAAACCTCTCTATATTTTCTGACTGCAAATTTGAAGATTGCAAATCTTGAACAATAAAGGCATTTGTTCCACAACAGGCTACTTATCAATAGGAAGAACTTCTCGTTTTGTTACTTCTCCATATAAAGGAGTAGTTGTGTCAGGTGAGGAGTGTATTACTGCCAGATGCCAGAATCTGTACTGAAAGCAATGTGAATGCCGTCTGACCCGCTGTGATGTCCAGCATTTGTTGTTTTCAATCCTGTAAGTTTGTGATTGCAGCATTTCATTGGTTTCATCAGCAGGAAGAAGGGAGTGATTTGTATTTTTGACACTTTTTAAAATATCATGGTGATTCATTCAGCAAAGGTCCCAGTGATAATACACTGTCCTCAAAAAATGAGGGAAAATTCAGGGCTGCTACCTGAGTTAAATCATCAATAACAATAGCGTTTTACTATCATTTTCTCCCATTCTTGCCTGGAAGAGAAAATTAAAGTCCAGCATATGCTATCACTTTTAACATTGATAAATCTCTTTCCTGCTTTGTCTAACCTCTCCTTAGAGATAAATAAAGTATGTAAAATTGTCTCTCGTTCTAAGGATGGAATCTCTTCAAGGAAGATCAATTTACAGTGTTTCAAATTAACTTGAATTGTTTCCGGAACCAGCAAAGAAAATTCAAGACACTCAACCTTCTCCACTTAATAAAGAACAATGCTTATTAGGAATGATATGCAAAGTATCAACATCCTAATGTAGCATTCACCTTCCCACATACCCTGACTGGAATAGGTCCTGCACCAAGAGGTGGGATGGAAAATGCTTAAAGAAATTCAGACTTTAACCAGAGTGTGGACTTGGACAGAATAGACACACCCACTCCTGCATCAAGTTTAAGATTTATGTTCTCGCCATTAACTGCGATTTCTATATATGAGAAATCCTTTTGGTGATCTCCGACTTACACTTTGAAGGATATATCGTCTTCTTGTTTTTATCTCCCTCTTGTTGCAGATTGAAGTTGTCTGGTTTTAAAGTATTGCCCCACAAGTGGAACTCTATTGCAGGTATGGTAAACCATCTTAAAATGACACACATAAAACCTGGCATTAATAGTTGAGCTAGCTTTGCAATGGTTACGCTTTTTTTCTCCCCATACAATGTGGACACAGAGCAATGTCAATGACTGCAGTCAGTTCTATATGTTGTGGTTTCCTTGTTGGCACATTGACAGCTGTCTGATTGATGAACTGACCGCATTCTGCCCCAGGGGACGCCATGTTATCTCCTTCAACGAAGAATCAGTTTGTTTTACTTGTGAAGTTCAGCCTGCCTAACAAACTGTACAATTTCAGTCTTTGGACAGAAAGAATTCCACTAAATCTAAAACAACAGACACTGCTGGAAAAGCTCAGCAGGTCTGCTAGCATCTGTGAAGAGAAATCAAAGTTAACATTTCAGTTCGAGAAACCTTTCCTCAGAACAGAAGAAGTTCTGAGGAAGGGTCACTGGACTTGAAACGTTAACTCTGATTTCTCTTCACAGAGACTGCTAGACCTGGTGAGCTTTTCCAGCAATGTCTGTTTTTGTTTCTGATGTATATCATCCACAGTTCTATCAGTTTTTTTATCCAATAAATCTAAGTTTTACCTAGTATCCCTACAATGAAGCAGTACAGGTTATTTTCAGGGAATCAATAGACTCCCCTCGCTCCTGGTTGTACCAATGCAACATTGTTTACTATGTTATTGCATTGTCCTACAAACTAAGCATCCAAAGCTTTGATGAATTCTTCATATTTGATGTTTCCTCATTAATACCCACCTAATCAGAGTGGTGTTGACACTGCTGATTACACATAGGAACTCTCTGACTGGCCTTTTCATCGGTCCAGATATCGTGGTGGTCATGGTTGAAATGGTGACATTAGTTGATCCAATGTACAAATAAAACACAAAATAGTAATAGTAATGAGGTCAGCCAGCTGGATCTCATAGAATGTGTTCCCTGATGGGGGTTGTTAACCTGGTCCAATCAGGGAGACTTGGCTGACAGAGGTAAACAGGAGAGTCAGAGATTCTGGCACTCTGAGACGTGGCTCTGAAGAGGCAGTACTAAAGCCAAGGACTGTTCATGTGTAAATAAAGGGTGACTTGGTGATGGGATACAGGTCTCTTGTGGAGTTATTTCAAATGCCATGACTTCAACAGAAGACAGCTGAGAACCAAGCTGTTATAAACTAATAAACGTTTATGGGTGATTTACAAGATTTACAAGGTGGACCGACTCAGTCAGAATGTTTCTCAAGTTACAGCATGTGATTCAACATTATCTGACAGCAACGAAAATGCATTCTTAACAACTAGCCATTAACTCTTTAACTGCAAGTTTAAATTGTTTTTATGTGGTCTGTTAAACAAGGAGAGTTTATGCTGCTTCATGCGTTCCTACTGAGAGCGTACAAAGTCTCCTCCCATTAGAACCCCTCATACTTGGAGCCAGGAGACAATGAACTCCCTCAAATTATGACAGGTCAGCAAAATTGGGTGAGATGATTCCTCCTGCACCAAACCCTCAGGCAGAATTTTTAACTACTGTACGTAAGTGTCAAAGACTGCCTGTGCTCTTTGCTCAGAAGAAAGTTTGCAAGCATACAACTTTGCCCACCTAGTTTTGCGATCAGGTCTTTGAAGGATGAGCACCCAGAGCAGCAACATCTCTGTGGTGTCTTACCACCATAATGTGTTAAAGAGGCTACTCTTCCCCTTCCTTCTGCACCAACCATTTTCTGTACTACTAATGAATTGAAGAAAGCAAATAGTGTTTTGGAAGATGATGCACCTGTTGAAGTATTGGTGAGAAATAAAAACAAGAAGAAGTGGGAAAAGTAGGGCAGGAAATTGAGAAATCATTGGGGACCACAAACGTCTGTGTGTCTGACAAGGTACTGTTCTCCTGTCTTCCTGTATGAGTTAACACAAATGTGTTACGTTCCTTTAATATCATCCCAAATTTTAATAGGTCCTCACTCAAAGTTCTACAGAGCAAGTAAAATCTTTGTGTCTGCCTGCAAATTTCTTGATGTAGTTTGATTGATTTATTGTTGTCACATGTACCGAGATACAGTGAAAAGTTTTGTTTTGCGTGCTCTACAGGCAGATTGTACCATACAAAATGCATTAGGCTAGCAGAGCAAAGTGCAGAATATAGTGTTACAGCCACAGAAAAGGTGCAGAGAGGTCAGAATTAACATTTCTTTCAAAAGTCTGAAAGGTTTAATTCCAATATCATATATTTTGTAAAAAGCAAATCTTCCCTTAAAAGGTACAAGAAATCTTAAAAGAAATGACACCTAAAGTTCATCCAACTTCACTTGTAGACTTAACTGCAATCAGCCAGAGGAAGGAATAACATTGTGTGTTCTTATCCACAGAAGGATGACAAAATTGCATCATGGACTGGTACGGCAACTGCCCTGCCCAGGACTGTAAGAAGCGACAGGGAATACCATCATACAAGTCAACCTCCCATCCATTGACTCCATATGTACTTTCTGATGCCTTGGGAAAGCAGCCAAAGTAATCAAAGATCCTTGCCACCTCAGTTATGATCTCTTCCAACCTCTTCAGTCGAGCAGAAGGTACAGAAGCTTAAACATACATAACTAACAGGTTCAAGAACAGCTTCTTCCCTGCTGTTATCAGACTTGTGAATGGACCTCTCAATTTTTAAATTTAATGTTGCTCTCGCTCTTTGTCATCTTCTCTGCAGCAATAAAAAAGTTATTGTTCTGTTCCCTAATGTGTTTTGTATATGATATGATCTGCCTGTACTACTCACAAAATGAAACTTTGCACTGTAGCTAGGTGCTTGACACAGTAATAAGTCAAATCAAATCAAATCTAGACATTTGAAATTTGAGCTGCAGACAATATGGTTGAACTTTTAATGTGAAGACTCCTTGACTCCTGAGAAAACAGGAGATAAGAAGGGATTTCAAATGAGGTCAACCTTATGGACCTCTTTGCCTTTAGTAACAATGACTAATTGGAGTTGCACATCAGCTATGTGTTATACGACTGTATAAAAGACATGCTTGAAAATCATTTTGTGCAGAGAATCAGAACAACCCCAGAAGACCACTCCAGAACCTAGTCTCTGGTTGAAGAACCTGTGAACAGTGTGTCTGAGTTGGAATATCTTTCAGTCCATGGGAGTCACAGAGGAACATGCTCAGAAACTAACTTCATTTTGCTGAAAAAGAATCCAGGTAGACTTCGTGTATTGTGTCATTAGAATAAACAAGGAGAAATAACCTTCCCCAGGGACCTCACACAGACAAACTCCAGCTATTAAAGACAGAACACAACTCTTCAACTTAGCCTTTCTCTCCACACAACCAACAGTTCAACTTACATTACAGTCTTTGTAATGAACTAATCTTTACCTGGTTTAAAGATTTGCTGCTGGTTATTTTTAAACTGAGGCATGCAAAAATTAAAAGTGAGCTGCGCACACTCACATCCACAAAGGTCATGGATGAATCTGAGAAAAATCCTTTTCTAATGTGGTCATGACAATTCATTATGTGGATACAAAATTGTTGAGTGGTAGGAAACAGTGGTTAGCATTGCTGCCTCACAGCACTAAAGGCCTGGGTTCGAGTCCAGCCTCGGCCAACTGTCTGTGTGGAGCTTGCTCATTCTCCCCGTGTTTGCGTGGGTTTCCTCTGGGTGCTCTGGTTTCTTCCCACAATCCAAAGATATGCTGGTTAGGTGAATTAGCCATGCTAAATTGCCCGTAGTGTTCAGGGGTAAATGTCGGGGAATGGGTCTGGGTGGATTACTTTTTGCAGGGTTGGCGTGGACTTGATGGGCTGAATGGCCTATTTCCACACTGTAGGGAATCTATGGTCAATGGTATTTTTCAGGCTGAGGAAGATTTGTAGTGGAGTTCCCCAGGAGTCAGTATTTGAACTCTTGCTTTTCCTGATGTATATAAATGATTTGGATTTGGTGTGCAAGGGACAATTTCAAAGTTTGCAGATGACACAAAACTTGGAAGAATTGTGAACCGTGACGAGGATAGTGTACAACTCCAAAGTGGGCAGGTCGGTGATAAATGAGGTCCAACATTGAGCAGTGTGAGAGGTTAGAAATACATTAAAAGACAATAGAAAGTAAGGGATACAGTTCTAAATGGGGTGCAGGAGCAGAGAGACCTGAGTGCACATATCTTTGAAGCTGCGAGGATAGATGGACAGAGCAGTTAATTAAGCTACAAAGTTCCTGGCTTTATTAGCAGGGATATGGAGTACAAGAGCAATGAGACAATGATGTACTTGTGCATGACACTTGTTCAATCACAGCTGGAGTACTGTGTACAGTTGTGGGTGCCACATTTTAGGAAAGATGTGAATATATTGGAGGTAATGTAGAAACAATTGACAATAACAATCCCAGGAATGAGAAGCTTCATCTATATGATTCATTTATTGCCACATATATCTGGAAAGATACAGTGAAAAGTATTTTGTCACCACAATCCGACGCCATTTTGAGTTACAAAAAGAATAAAAAGAAATTACATAACTAGAGTTCCTCTTCTGCACAAAAGGTTCAAGCATAGCAGACAGATTCTGCAAGGTATCCCAGGTCTCAAGGAGTCTCAACTCTGGGTACACCAACAATAACCCCTCCAAGAATCCATACTTCAGGCTTACCACAGCCATGAGGATAGTTTAAAGCTGTTGGGACTGTTCTCATTGGAGAGAAGAAGGCTAAGAGAAGATTGAATAGAGGTCTTCACAACGATAATTAAGCTAGATACAGTAGATAGGGAGAAGCTGTTCCTATTTGTACAAAAATAAAGGATGAGCGGGCATGTACAGTGATGTGCAAACAAAACAGGGATGATACGAAATAAAAACATTTACACAGAGCGAGTAGTTAGGACATAGAATGCACTGCCTGGAAATGTTGTTGTATAAGACTCTGGTGCGGCCGCATCTGGAGTATTGTGTGCAGTTTTGGTCGCCATACTATAGGAAGGTGGAGGCACTACTGGAACGGGTGCAGAGGAGGTTTACCAGGATGTTGCCTGGTATGGTAGGAAGATCGTATGAGGAAAGGCTGAGGCACTTGGGGTTGTTTTCATTGGAGAAAAGAAGGTTTAGGGGTGACTTGATAGAGGTGTACAAGATGATTAGGGGTTTAGATAGGGTCGACAGTGAGAATCTTTTTCCACGTATGGAGTCAGCTATTACAAGGGGGCATAGCTTTAAATTAAGGGGTGGTAGGTATAGGACAGATGTTAGGGGTAGGTTCTTTACTCAGCGAGTCATGAGTTCATGGAATGCCCTGCCAGTAGCAGTGGTGGACTCTCCCTCATTATGGGCTTTTAAGCGGGCATTGGATAGGCATATGGAGGATAGTGGGCTAGTGTAGGTTGGGTGGGCTTGGATCGGCGCAGCATCGAGGGCCGAAGGGCCTGTACTGCGCTGTATTCTTCTATGTTCTATGTTCTATGTGGTAGAGACAAGTTCAGCTGAGGCATTGAAGAGGGAATTGGATGATTATCTGGATAAAGGTGGTGTGCAGGGATGAGGGGAAAAACCAGGAGATTAGATTAGATTAGATTACTTACAGTGTGGAAACAGGCCCTTCGGCCCAACAAGTCCACACCGACCCGCCGAAGCGCAACCCACCCATACCCCTACATTTACCCCTTTAACCTAACACTATGGGCAATTTAGCATGGCCAATTCACCTGACCCGCACATCTTTTGGACTGTGGGAGGAAACCGGAGCACCCGGAGGAAACCCATGCAGACACGGGGAGAATGTGTAAACTCCACACAGTCAGTCGCCTGAGTCGGGAATTGAACCCGGGTCTCTGGCGCTGTGAGGCAGCAGTGCTAACCACTGTGCCAAAGATTGGCACATGTGAAAACACAATGGGCTGAATGGCCTCCTTCTACACTATAACAATATTGGCATTGTTTTTGCTAGTCTTCATGCTGTGTGAATTGAATGAATGACATTGTGTTTGCCTCAAAGGACCCATACAATGAGTCATGGGATAGAGTGCCCATCAGGTATGTAGCTGAAGGTACATCTCTCTATAATACTTAGGAAAAGGGACTAAACCCATCAGAAAACTTGGTTTCTACTTCACTTCATCTGGCTGTATGTATTTAAAACCTGTGTACAAAATACAATTGTTTAGTGGCTGCTTACTTCATTTGTTCAGTGCATTCAAAGTTGTATATGTCCAAACTGCAGCATGACAGTTCCAAGTCTCATAAATTAAAAGTCTTCCACTTTTTAATCCATGCTGAATGTAGAGAGAGGAACTTCTGATCATAAATCCCTTGGATAACTGCGAAAGAATTGGTGCCAGCATCTTTGAGATGGCTTCCTTGAAACAACTTCAGACCAGGCACATTGTATGGAAATAGAGGGCCCCAACTATCCTCAAGATGCTTTTGAAGATATTCATGGAATAGGTTGTGAGCACAAACAATCTACTTAACTTTTTCTTACACTGGGTGGGAAATGCTTGCACATGTTACATCATGCAGATTGCCACAGCCAGAACCCTTAGCATAGGTCAGCCAGCCATTTATATAAGGTCACTGCTCTAAACTTTTTATTGTTTTTATCATTTTACAGGCTTTCCATGACTCTTCTGCCAATGTTATGAGTCACGATGAAGTGAGCAATCCTTTTCTCTCTTTCCCCATCACCTCCCAGCATGCAATGCGCAAATTCTCACACAAGCTTCTGTTGGCTGTACGACATTGTGTGCCAAAATTTCAATTTGCATCCCAGATGTAAAAGCAGCTTACAGAAACTACCATTTTCATTCCATACAATAATCAGGCTGTTAATTGAAAATCTACCATAGAGTTCACAAATAAAGCCTCTTACTCTTGACCATCATGTCCAGTAATTGTGAATGATATTAAATGGTCCATTGATTTGTAGAACCTGATAGATATACATGCCTCGAGATTTCTGATTTCAAAATAATCTCACTGTAAGACTAAGGAGTAAGCCGTTCAGGACAGAGATGATGGTGAATCTCCCACAGGAAGCTGCTGGGGCCAATTCATTAGATATATTCAAGAGGGAGCTGGACAAGGTTCTTGCAGCTAAAGGGATCAAGGGGCATGGAGGGAAAAGTAAGAATGGGACACTGAGATTGCACGATCAGCCATGATCATATTGAATGATGATGCAGGCTCGAAGGGCCGAATGGCCTACCTATTTTCCATGTTTCTATGTTTCTTGACAGAAATTGAATTCAGAAGATGTATTTGCAGTTGATAAATTGGTCTGCAAATGAAAGGATAACCACACTTGGTTTGTGTTGCCACAAAGCTAATGGTGCAGAATTTTATTTTGAACATTGCAGAAATGGTTATCCCTGTTTTTGGGTTAGTAGTTTATCGGCTGTAATTGTTGCCCCTTACCTATGAATGACTACTGTCTGACTCATTAATCAACTACATCCATTTACTTCATTTACATGGAAAACTCTTCCCTGTAAGGACATCTCTCAACACTACAGTGCACCTCATTGTTTCTCCACAGCCTCTTACACATGATTGCTGATGTCACTGTTTCATCATGACCTATGTCAATATATCATTATCATATCCATACAACATCTGCTCAACCTTCTAAGTTTCTCCTAACTTTAACCATCCACCTTATTTAACTATTGTTTTAAAATAAACTCCATTCTTCCTATCTTTGGAGAGGGTGCAGAAGAGGTTTACCAGGATGCTGCCTGGATTAAAGGATATGAACGATAAGGGGAGGCCAGAAAAACTCAGGGTGTTTTCTCTGAAGCAGCGGAGGCTGAGGGGAAATTTGATAGAAGTTCATAAAATTATGAGATCCATAGATACAGTTGTAGGTCAGAATCTTTTTCCCAGACTTGAACTATCTAATATTAGGGGACATGCATTTAAGGTGAGAAGGGAGATGTGCAAAGGCAGTGTGAGGGGCAAGTTTTTTACACAGAGAAACGGTGAGAGTCTGGAACAAACTGCCGGGATGGAGGCAGGTATGATAGGGGCGTTTAAGGGACTTTTAGTTGAGCACATGAATATGCAAGGAATGTAGAGATAAGGACCAAGGGCAGGCAGAAGGAATTCGTTTAATTTGGTGTCACGTTCAGCACAACATCGTGGGGCAAAGCACCCACTCCTGGGCTGTCCTGTTCGATGTTTTATGTTCTATATATCACCCAGCCATTCCCACCAAGTCTGGGCTCTACAAGTCAAGACTCTGTCCCATCTTCACAGCTCATTCTGATCTTGTTACCATCACAATTCAAAAAAGAATAAATACAGTGGTTTTGAGGTCTGCTTTGAGATCTGAATGTTTGACCTGATTTCTATTTATTTTAAATTTCAATGAAGAGTTCTACAATCGTTAAGATACTTGCCCCTTATATTGTCCAAATATCTGTCTGCCTACAATGGGGGTATTTTTGAATCTACCTTGAAGGAAACTCCATGTCACAATCTAACATACAGTATTTGATTCACTTTAAATCTCAGTTTAAACCGTTAACAAACTCCAGCTCTATAGCTCATTTTTAAATGAAGTTTTACATCAGTAATAGTATATTACAAATGTGTCAGCTTCCACACATACACTGACAACATCTGTCATTACCACCTCAGTTGCTTGACTGTCTCTGAATATACAGACCACTGCTTAAGTGCCCAGAAGTGGACAGGCAGAGATTTTTCCCACTTAAATATAGGAAAGACTGGAGCCATTATCTCCAGTCTCCTTGGCAAAATACATTCTTTAGCTATTGAGTTAATCCCTCTTTGGGGTTAATCAGACAGTACTAACCCCAAAATGAGCTTCCAACCAGATATATGTGCAATCAATAAGATTGTCTTTTTTTAATTTATTTGGCTAAATTTTTGGCTAGCTGTCCAATAACTGTTCCTATGTTACATTTTGTTTTATTATAGCCCCGTGTACCACCAACATCTTATTACATTAAAGCCCCTTTCAAAAGACAAATTGCTATGTGGTGCTTAAGTACTTTGAATTACTGTAAATGATTTCTCCAAACCTATGGTGGTAGCCATAACCTCAAGCTAATTTCAACTATTTCCCAAAATGCAGATTGTTACCTGGTTTACAAAGTTTGCTGAAGGAAAATTGAAAATTGAATATACTATTTTTTCTGTCATCACAATTGTTGAGGCTTACCTTCAATGTTCCAGGCCTGAATTCAAATTTCTTTTGCTAGTTAATTCACAATTTTAGAGAGTAAAGGGACAAGGACACAAGTAAAGGAAAGGATGAATATTGAGTGTTCCATAACTCAGAAAATGAATTTGGCTCTCAAACATTCAACAGAACTATCCCCACCACTAAAACGTACACGTATTATTCCAGGAGAGAGAAACCTTCAGGCCAACAGTGCACAATAAACTCTGAAAGGGAGCTCTCGCCAGTTCTGGTCTTTGGGGAGTCTAGGGGAGGGAAAAATAGTTTGCTCAGGGCTGTCCTGACTTGGAAAGCAGGTGCCATTGGCAGGGGGAAGGGGAAATAATCGCTTCACAGCTGTACTTCTGCTTAGCACTTGCCTACTGTGCTCTCTGGAAGTTGGCAGCCAGTTGTTTGATTTCCTCCCAATCACGGATGTCCTATTTGGCTTCTTTGCTCTCTGCGCTATACTCAATCTCAGAACTTCAGGACCCCTGAACCCATTCTTTGTTCATGTGCCGCATTTGATCTGGCCTCAGCTGCTAACTTTATACATTGATATCATGTCTGAAATGACAACTTATTGTGCTCGTGGCCAAGAACTCTCTGCGCACACATATCCTGCTACCACAGTCTGTTGTTGTATTCAGAAGATCATAGTCCCTTTTTTAAATGTTTAAAATATGATGTATTTCAATATATATTGATGGGGGAGGAGGTCAGAAAGAAAGGTTGGATTCTAAATTTATACTTTCACTAAAATGCCCAAATTTTTCACCCCACATCCCTCAACTAATCCTCATTGTACAATCTGACTGCTGCTAATAGTGAGACCATTAATCTTTTCTTCCTTCCCTCACATCAACCTTGCCCTTCTGATTTCCTGGAATGAGACACCCAGGAACTCACAGTAGTCTGATCAAGAAGTCTTAAAGCACTGAAGAAGAGTCTGCGTCATTTGATCAGAAGTTTACAACCACCAGCTCTGATACTGACACATCTCATACTTTGAAGGATCAACATCTGGGGAGTATCACTCGGCAGCAGCCAGATGAAGGGAAAAGGATCATTTGTTTGTCAATCCACTTGGTGGGTGAGTTTACAGGTGGGTTCTGTTGCAGAGGAGTCACTTGGGTTGCATAGAGGAGAGAGCTGAATGGACGTACATAGCAACGTGTACTGGTTGGCCTGTCAGATAGTCTCCTGTCACAGTCAAACAGAATTGAGGAGTCCAGCCTAAAGCAGGCAGTAGAATGATCCATTTCCTTGGCATCATGTAGACCTAAAAGCTCATATACTTAATGCAGCTTGTGTGTGGATCTGTCACCTACACTTTTACCATCACAGTGAGGATACTGCCAAATAACAGAGCATTTAATCAAACTTGCGTCTCCTGAAAGTTGGATGCTTTGTTTTTTAAACAGCAAAATGCCCCAAGGGATATCTGACAGGTTAATGCTTTTTCTTGGCAGAGTCACAAGTAAATTTGTAAAAAGATCCAAAACATAGCAGTGCAGCTGCTATGGCTGTGTGGTATCATAATAGCACCAATTCAGTGTACTAGAGACAAGAAGACCTCTTGTGTCTGCACCATCATTCAATAAAATCATGATTGATCTGATTGTGGCATTAGCTCCACTTTACCGTCTGTCCCCATATCCTTTGCCTCATGTATAGTTGAAAAATATCTCTAAATCAGCCTTGAAATAAACCAACCTCCACTGTTGTCTGGAGTATTGAATTGAAAGAATTATCAAGATTTTTGAGTGAAGAGATTTCTCCTGGTGTCCATTATAATGGGAAAACCATTATTTTGAACGTGTGCTCCCTAGTTCCAGCTTCCCACACTGGAAGAAACATTCCCCTAGCATTCACCCTGACACCCTCACCCAGAACTGGATCTGTCTCAATACATTCATGTCTCATTCTTCTCAATCCCAATGCGTATAGGTCAAACCTGCTCAACCTTTCCTTGTAAGATAATCTCATTATGCCAGAAATCAAACCTGGTGAACTGTCTTTGAAGTGCATTCAAAATGGCATGCTGGAGCGGCATGGTGGTTCAGTGGTTAGCACTGCTCTCTCACAGTGCCATGGTCAATTCCATCCTTAGGTGACTGTGTGCATGGAGTTTGCACATTCTCCCTGTGTCTGTATGGGTTTCCTCTGATTTCCCCAGTTTCCTTGTACAGTCCAAAGATGTGCAGGTTAAGGTGGGTTGGGCATGCTAAATTGACCAAGTAGATTAGCCATGGGAAATACAGGGTTATAAGGATAGGGTAGGGAACTTGGCCTGGATCAGATGGTCTTCGGAGGGTTAGTATGGACTCGATTGGCTAAACAGCCTGCTTCCATACTGTAGGGATTCTAAGACATTGTAACTCTCTTTAAACAATTGGACTAAAACTCCACACAGTATCCTCGGTGGGGTACCATCAATGTGCTATAGAATTGTAACAAGAATTTCCAAGTTTTATACTCTATTCAACTTGCAATAAAGACCACATCCCATTTGCCATGCTAACTACTTTAGGACCTATGTATTAACCTCGCATGTGTGTGGACACACAGGTGCGACAGTTTTTTCCATCCTTTGCATGTTTTTGATTCACAGAAACAGGGGATGTGCTAGATACAGCTGACACATAATGTGTCCATCCACAAGGACATCATTCTTAAATAGCACAGCTGTAAACCAAGCTCACATCTAGGAAGTCTAAGCTGAAATTTGTTGATATTCCAGCTAGTTACAAGCTGAGTACAATAAAATGGTATGCCCGTATGTAAAAATGCAATAACAGCACAATAGAATATCAAATATAAGGACACTATAATTAAATAAAAATTGGGTGCAAGTACAAAAAAATACATAAAATGCTCAGAAGACAAGAATTAAAAGAAAAGTTATGTTCATGCACAAAGTTGTTGTGTTGCCATAGTCTTACCAGATCACAAGGGCTGCTCTTTCATTTGAGAGAAGCAACTGGTGGTGATTTAACCTAAGGGCTACTAGACCTCAGGCAAGGGAAGAGGTTGAGAAGGAGACTCCTTCATGGTAACCATAAACTGGTGAATTGAACCCACATTGCTAGTATCATACTCTTTTAGAAGCTAATGATCCAGCCAATTGAGCTAAACCAATTCCTATGCATCAAGTATAACAATAGCCAGTGACTAATATTCTTGCTGGAGCTCAAACATGAATGTGTCTTTGAATATAATGTCTGTATGTGTTAATGAGCTATAATAAATCTTTGTTGGATCTTTCAATACCACATTAACCACGTCCTGATTTCTTATGTTACAAGGGATAATATAAATATAGCCTTGTGAGGTTAAAACACAATGCTCAAAGCAAAACGCACATCAGCAATAGATTAGAAACTCCTGGTTCTGGAAAAGGGGAGAGAGAGGGAAGGAAAGAGGAAAGTCACAATATTTTGGATTTAAAACATGCTGTGCACAGTAAAGGAATATAATATTCATAAACTTAAAGGTAAAGTTCACCGTAGTCCAACTCTCACTATCCCAACTTGGAACTATATTGCTCATTTTTAAATTATCCCTAGTTAACTTTGTGGAACTCCTGCCCTAACAGCATTATGAATGAACCTGTATGGATGACATTAGTCAAGAGACAACTTCATGTCATCTTGTTAGGGATACTACAGGATGGGTAGCAAAAGCTGATTTGGCAGCACTACCCCATTGTCTGGTAACAAAAAAAGAGAACGCTCTAATACTTGCTTACCACAATTCATTCTGATATAAAAACACAATGTTCTTGAGCTTATGACTTTACAACTGTTAATATTGAATGGGTGGAAAAGTGCAGGCTGGGGAATCTCAGACTTAGAAAATTCTGGCCTCTAAGCAATTTTTCTTTCTGGTGACAGCTACTGATTTTCATTTTTCCTTAAAAGAAATGTGGTCATAAGAGAGTGTCTCACCTTTCCTGACCTAGTAGGAGACAGAGTTATGAAAAGAGAAAGTTAACTTTGGCTGCTCTCCCACATGATTTCAATGTACAGATGTACAGCTTTGTCCTTATATAGTACTCTGTCTGGTTACCCCTTTTGGTGTTGCTCAAGAATAAAATGCTTTGCTGCCAAAAGATTAGTTGAAAATCTGTCAGCAAATGTAGGCATCATATGGATGGAATAAGTGAGCTCGATGAAACAGGCATTTCATAAAAGCTTACTTGTGTCATATCCATGATAGAAAATTGAAGTATTTGTAAGAGAGAACTGACCAACATGTGGAAACCTCTCTCATTATGTGAGTTGTACAGGGAGTTGTTGAAATCACTCCTGTAGTCAGAAATCTACCTCATTATGTTGATAATCATAGCAACAAAATAATTGCAGCTCCTACCTGTTCAATTTTATAAATCTGATATCTGTCATGAATCACAAAGTATTACTTCAGAAAAGATTAAAAATCACCATATAGTCTAGCATGGGTAACAGCATATGTCCAATGCAACTGATGTGGTTAATTATTTTACCTGATCAAATAAATGCCTGACTGTCTTGCAGCTTCCTTCAATCCATGTTAATTAATATCTATCTTATTCAATTTATGCATTTTCCACAGTGTAATAAACTCCAGGTTTTATGACATTCCATATGTTACATAGATTATCTTACATAGATTAAGGAAACCAAACTTCTAAACCATTCACATCACCCCACCTTTTAGTAATGTTCAACAAAAGACAATGTGGCTGGAGTTGAGCACACTGGATATAGGAAATGCTACAGCTCCTCTCAACATCCTAGCTGTATTGCTGAGGGTTTGTACTCAGACTATCTGCACCTTTACTCAAACTGTTCCATCAAGCTACAATGCTGGCATCCACATGCTAAATCCATTCATGAAAATTACTACCAGCTTTCAATCATCAAAGTGATAGAAGGTGTCATCAACCGTGCAACCAACAGCACACAATTCAGCAGCAAATTGCTCACCGATGTTCATTTGGATTCCTCCAGGGTTATTCAGTTCTAGATTTCATTATAACCTTGGTCTGAACATACACAAAAGAACTGAACTTCAGAGGCATGGTGAGAAGGCCTTGATTTGATTTATTGTAGTCATGTGTACCTAAGTACAGTGAAAAGCTGGACTACTGGTGACATCAAGGTAATATCCAATAAATACAACATCAAGGAGTCCTTGTAAAGCTGATGTCAATGAGAATCATGGAGAAAATTCTTCACAAGCTGGAGTTATGCCTGGTTTGTGGTTGTTGGACATCAATCATCTCAGTCCCAAGACATCACTGCAGCAGTTCCTCTGCACTGTGTCACAAACTCTAACATCTTCAGCTGCTTCATCAGTGACTTTCTCCACATCATCACGTCAGAATTTCAGCTGTTCACTGGTGATTGCACGATTTCCAGCAGTATTAATAACTCATCAGATATGGAAACAGTTCATATCCAATTAGCAGCAAGACCTGGACAATATTCAGATCTGGGTTAACAGGCTGCAGTAAGATTCTCTGTATATGTGCAAATAAATGTCATTCCTCATCAAGGGACACTTTAACCATCTCTACCTGATATTACAAGTTATCATCAACATTCTGGGGGGTTACCATCGATTAGAAATTGAAGAAGTCCAGTGATACACATATTATTTCTAAAAATACAGATCACATATCAGTAATCCTACAATAAGTCACTCAACCCTGACTCTCCAGAATTCTTCCACCATCCGCAAGGCATAAATTAGGGCTTGGAAGCACTTGCCTGAATATGTGCAACTCTAATAACACTCAAGAAGCTCACCACTATCCAAAAGCAGCCCATTTGATTGGCAACGCATCTGCAACATTAAACACACATTTCCTCCAATTCTGAGCCATGGTAACATGAGAACACCACAACCTCCAAGTTCCATCCAACCTATATATCATCCCTACTTGGAACGATGTCACTGTTCCGATCTCAGCGGGCCAAAACTCTAGAACTCCCCTTCCCAACCTGAAAAGTGTGTGTGTGAGAGAGGAGTATCAGCATGTGTGTGTAAGAGGGTGTGTGTGTGAACGAGTGTACAAATGTGGAGTGTGTCGGAGTGTGCATGAGCGTGAGTGCGAGTCTGTGTGTACGTGTAAGTGTCTGTGTGTGGATACGTGTGAGCAAGAGTGTGTGAGTGCGTATCTGTGCAAGCGTATGAGGTCTGTATGTGAGTGTATCTGTACCTGTGTGTGTGATTGTGAGTATGAGTGTGTGTGTGAGTGTGTGAGGTCTATATGTGTGAGTGTATCTGTATCTGTGTGTGTGACTCTGGTGAGTGAGAGAGAGTATGAGTATGTCTGCGTGCTGCTGAAAATACATGGACTGCAGCATTTCGAAAAGGCTACTCACTACTATCTTCTCCAGCAATTAAGGCTGGGAAATAAATGCTGTTCTGGTCAGGAAAGCCTGCATCACAAATACTAGCAATAAAGTGGCGTATGTTTTAACTATCTCCTTGTTTACAGATTCAAGTGTGGCAGCAACTGCTGCTACTGGAGTGAGCCACGTGTCACTTTCAGCGATGCATGGCACACTGCTTTTCAATCACATGAGTAGTTGGAAAACCCTACGTCACAATAGGTGGTAATTTCAAATGTATTTCTATTAGCTGAATGAATTAGCAGGAGGCTCTGAGTTGGAATAAACCCCCTTTTGCTGCGTGAATTAATTCCAACAGATAGCAGAATCCTGGTATCTTGCTTCAACTGAGTTACAACATTTGTGAGGAGTATTTCATTTCCACTTTGGCTGCCAAAGCAACAACTATATATCTTTATTCTTACTCAAGTATAAATTAGTGAATGGTTCAATATGTATGCACTTTCACTCAACTGTACTAAAAGTGTTCCATAATTGGAATATTAAAATTAGTCATTTGTTAGAGCACATTATTGATTAAGAGACGGGATGAGGATTATTTTTGGAAGACCTGATATATTTCTTTTGGCATAGTTTCGTTGAACATTCCATGGGAACAGTAACTTGCTCAAAGGGTGCATTTTTGTCATGTATTTGAACTCATAGTTAGAAAAATTGCTTGGCTAATAATAGAATTTTTAGGAATGGTGCATTCATGAGCAAAATTTGCCTGTTAATGTAAATGATAGCATATGTTTTATAATCTATATTAATCCACTGTAAAAGCAGTCCTATCCAAAAACCAAAATTGTTCTGCAGGGAATGATAAGGTGGTGTGAGAATGAGGCTACTTTTGCCACAATAACCAAAGTCGATCTTACAGAACTCTACCAGGAAGGAGGATGGTAACAACAAATCCACCAAACACCTGGAGATTTCACCAGAGGAGACTAGCTATTGGACATAAGACAATGGGGTCCTGGCTGAGCAGGAATTTCCCAGGTACAAGCTCGTCAAGATACAAATGGAACATATTAGTAATAACTGTAGGTTTGTCATTGAGCAGTTGAAGAATGTTGTGTGATGAGGCAAGCCTTTGTGTGCTAAAGAAATGCTATTGCTGTCGAACTGGACAAGCAACCCAGAAACAGAAGGTGCTAAATGGATTCCTTCCATCTCTCCCTCCAATAAAGGCTTTAACTTTTAACAGTCTACTTATTTTGGCTATCCAGGTGCTGCAGACAGAGATATGAAACGTCAGTGTTAAAAGCTGCAGAACACAAGTGTGAAAACAGTAGGACTACCAAGTTCAACATGGAACCGTGCAAATTACTGTATACTGCACTCTGTATTGTCTAATACATCCTCCCACTCTGTAATCTGCGTGTTTGAAATTCAAGAGTGTATGCATATGTATGTGTGTGTGTGTGCGTGCATGTGTATGCATTTGTGTGCGTATGTGCAAGTGTGTATCCGTGCCTGTGTTTGTATGCGTGCATGCGCATGTGTATGAGTACGTGTGTCTGCACATGTGAAAGAAAATGCGGAGCATCTTTATTTTACTTTGACTGGGTTCATAAAGTTTGAAAGACTCTCTTTTCTGAAAAAAAACTGATTTATCATGAATTTTATGATCATGACATGCAAACTATTAAACATTCATTGAATTGGCAAATACATATATTTTTAAATATACCAGCGATGGTCAAATGAGGTAAAGGAAAAGAGGGGAATTATTCAAACCTTCCTCACTTGGTTGTAATACATATTTGCACACAGAAATGAAACTACTTCTTATGATTGGACTGTCTACAGTCTTCCTTCTTCAATGTCCATAAATACATAAACTGGAAGAACTTAATTAGAAAATTGTGTGGAAATCAGCAATTACAGATTTATGTGCACATTTTGTGCACCACATCCATTTTCTGAATGCTAAATAAATGGCCATGAATCTCCCAACTAAAACAGGTAAGAACTTGATTCTAATATTTCAGTGAAGGTTGATGACATAATTTCAGCATGTACCCAATATTCTGATGTTCCAAAATGCCTTTTGTTGAAAGATCTTCATGATCAGATATAACTGTTGCCCAGGCTTGCTAAGGATGTATTTATATGAAGAGAAACCTCTGAAGAGGATTGGACAATTTATTTTAGTGTTTCTTTATATATTTTTCTACTAACTCAGATTTTCAAGTGTTTTTGTAATGAAATAACTCCACAGAGGCCAGTATCCCATCACCGAGTCACCCTTTGTTTACACGTGGAGAGTCCTTGACACTGATCCAATTCCCTCAGAGCCAGCTCTCAGAGTGAGCAGAACCTCTGACACTCCTGTTTATACCTGTCAGCCAGGGCTCCCTGATTGGACCAGGTTAACAACCTCAGTCAGGGAGCTCATATTCTACAAGGTCCACCTGGCTGACCTCGTTATCATCACTACAGTGACAGAGGAACAGATACAGACCATTCAATCCCTTGTGCCTGTTCTGTCATTTACCTAGATTATGGCTGATCCCTTGATGGTTATATTTATTTAGCCAACCCTGACCAATGTCCCTTGATGGTCATATTTAATAAAAATCTCTCAATCCCAGTCTTGTTCTGTTTTTCACCTACAGCTCTTCCAACAGTACCACAATGAGTTTTTCAATTGGATTCATCCCTAGTTTTTCCAGAAGGATTTGAGAAGAATGTACACAGTCCCTCCCAAGAATATTGTCTGAGAGAACATAGGAAGCCAATTGTTCTTCCAGTGCTTAATAAATGAAGAATTCAGAGTGTAAGAAATTATGTGGCGAAGTCTCCCCATTGTCCACTTTTATCCTCAGAATTACAGAAACAACACAGACACCGATGGTATCAGATGATACGAAATCTCAACAAAATGCTTGCTGAGTTTATAATATTGATATGGGGTAATTTTATAAACATATTACCTGTTCCTATGTAAATTTAAAATGTGATATTGTTAATAGTTCTTTCTTTAATTTTGGAGAGAAAGCACAGTCCATGTTCACTCTACTTTCTATCCACGGATGCTGCCAGACCTGCTGAGTTTCTCCAGCAATTTCTGTTTTTGTTTTAGGGTTTCCAGTATTCACATTTTTCTTTTCATGTTTTAACATTGTTCTGGTTTCTAATTTACTTCTAGAAGGGGTTGAGTTCTCATCAGGAAATGACTTGTCTGGGGATGAGATATTGTTTTCCCAGGTGGCATGAGGTAAACCCTGATAAGGCTGCTAAAACAGAACATCTATAAGGACATTTATGTAGTTTACAAAAAACAATTCCACCACGTAAATCTGATGTTAAAATCAATGTTCTGACAAAAGCGGTATTGAAAAAGAGGCAGGACCATGTCCTACCAGATTGAAAAAGACATTGAAACATCACACTGCAAAGGTAAAACAAAGAGCTGCCCGTGCTGGAGATCTGAACAAAAACAGAAATTACTGGAGAAACTCAGCAGGTCTAGCAGCATCTGTAGAGAGAAAAGAGAGATAATGGCTTGAGTTTTCTTCTGAACAGATTACTAATGGTTGAAGGTGAAGCCAGCCTGAATTTAAAAATGCAATTTACAATGTGCAGGAAAACAGATAGAGATGAGATTCACAGCTAATGACAAGACTATGAATGGGTTGCTTTGATGGGAAATGATTCTGGATTAGTGGTGCTGGAAAAGCACAGCAGTTCAGGCAGCATCCGAGGAGCAGTAAAATCGACGTTTTGGGCAAAAACCCTTCATCAGGAATAAAAAGAGTCCAATGTTCGTATTATGTAGCCACAGGAATAAATAAACGCTCTTTACTGTACATTTGAACTTCAAAGAGAGTTAGAGTCATACAGCACAGAAACAGAGCAAACTGCTAACTTTTACCATAACAACATCAGGCAAAGCTTGAATTAAGTGGAATATTCAGAAAGAGGAGGAGAATGGGGGAATTTCACAGAACCACAATGCAGCAAGAATCTATTCAGCCCACCGCGTCTGCTCTAGCTCTCTGATCATTTTGGCTGACTGCCAATCTCCTTTCCCTTCCCCACCACGTGTTTATTAAAATAGTCATCCAATGTCTTTTTTAGATTAGATTACTTACAGTGTGGAAACAGGCCCTTCGGCCCAACAAGTCCACACCGACCCGCCGAAGCGCAACCCACCCATACCCCTACATTTACCCCCTACCTAACACTATGGGCAATTTAGCATGGCCAATTCACCTGACCTACACATCTTTGGACTGTGGGAGGAAACCGGAGCACCCGGAGGAAACCCACGCAGACACGGGGAGAACATGCAAACTCCACACAGACAGTCGCCTGAGGCGGGAATTGAACCCGGGTCTCTGGCGCTTCTTCTTTTGTGAATCAAATGATCCCACCTGAATCACATTTCCAGTTTGTGCATTCCATAAGACCGTAAGACCATAAGGCATAGGAGCAGAAATTAGGCCATTCAGCCCATCAAGTCTGCTCTGCCATTCAATCATGGCTGATATGTTTCTCAACCCCATTCTCCCACTTTCTCCTGGTAACACTTGATCCCCTTGATATTCAAGAACCTAACTATCTCTGTTTTAAATATAGACAATGACGTGACTTCCATAGCCTTCTGTGGCAATGCATTCCATAGATTCACCACTCCCTGGCTGAAGACGTTTCTCCTCATCACCATTCTAAAACATTTTCCTTTCACTCTAAGGCTATGCCCTCGGGTCCTAGTCTCTCCTACCATTGGAAACATCTTCCCAACTCCACTCTGTCCGGGTCATTCAGTATTCTGTAAGTTTCAATTAGACCCCCCCCTCATCCTTCTAAACTCCATTGAGTATAAACCCAGAGACCTCAAACATTCCTCATATGTTTGCTCATGATCTGGAAGGTTCGGTCTCAGATGTTTCATCACCATGCTAGGTAACATCATCAGTGAACTCCAGATGAGGCACTGGTGGAATGGCCCACTTTTTATTTATGTGTTTCCTTGGTTTGGTGATGTCATTTCCTGTGGTGATGTCATTTCCAGTTCTTTTTCTCAGAGGGTGGTAGATGGGGTCCAATTCGATGTATTTGTTGATAGAGTTCCAGTTAGATTTTAGATTTAGATTACTTACAGGGTGGAAACAAGCCCTTCGGCCCACAAGTCCACACCAACCCACCGAAGAGTAACCCACCCAGACCCATTCCCCTACATTTACCCCTTCACCTAACACTATAGGCAATTTAGTATGGCCAATTCACCTAATCTGCACATTTTTGGACTGTGGGAGGAAACTGGAGCACCCGGAGGAAACCCACGCAGACACGGGGAGAACGTGCAAACTCCACACAGTCAGTTGCCTGAGGCGGGAATTGAACCAGGGTCTCTGGCGCTGTGAGGCAGTAGTGCTAACCACTGTGCCACCGTTGAAATGCCATGCTTCTAGGAATTTTCATGTGTATCTCTGTTTGGCTTGTCCTACGGTGGATGTGTTATCCTAGTCAAAATGGTGTCCTTCCTCATCTGTATGTAAGGATACTATGTGGGTCATGTCTTTTTGTGGCTAGTTTTCTACCTGCTTGTCCATATATTGGACTGTGTTTGTTACAGTCCTTGCAAGGTATTCGGTAAATGACGTTCGTCTTGCTTGTTGTCTGTATAGGATCTTTTGAGTTCATTAGCTGGTGTTTTAGTGTGTTGGTGGGTTTGTGGGCTACCATTATGCCACACCAATCCTCTAAAAGGTATCCCACCCCCAGCTACCATATAAGCCTGCATTTCCAATGGCTAATCCACCTTCCCTGCACATTTTTGGACTGTGGGAGGAAACTGGAGCACCTGCAGTAGATACGGGGAGAATGTACATACTCCACACATATAGTAGCCTGAGGTGGAATCAGTCCTGGTTCCCTGGTGATGTAAGGTAGCAGTGCTAACCACTGAGTCACCATACTGCTCCTTAGGAGAACCTTATGAGTAGAAATGGATGAATGTTTGTCTCAAGTTGAATGACCATGGCTTTACCCATGTACTGTTCTATTAATCTCCTAAAGTTATGAATTTTTTTTATATTAAAAAAATAGAATCTAGAATTTACCCAGGTTGTAAATTCTAATGCAATTTAATTGGTATCAGCTGCAAATTCACTGCCAGCTGTTTACACTCTCACTATAATTTCACCCAACCTGCAGCAGGAATCTAGGTCTGTGTTTAATGGCAGTGGCAGGGATCTGTCCTATTCTACATCATCCCCTTTTAGCATGACACATTAAATCCCAGTCAGGCATTTAATTGCACCCTTAAAGGCCTCGACTGGAGACAGGGTGAGAAAGCCTTTCATAAGTTTATCATGTGGAATATAATTGGGGCAGAGACAGTCAGATGACAACATCCCAACCTCTCACCTGTACGCTGCTATCAAACACTCCATGGGGAACAGCATTAAATTCCACCCCTTGTTTCCATTTCTAAGGAAGCTTCCTCTCTATCTCTAGTGAAGTTATAGCAGTGAACCAGAAATAGATCCGAAGTAATGCCTGTCTCTCACGTTCACCTTTTCATATTTTACAGAACATTGTCTTTTGACCCGGACTGACAACCCTGAGCCATCTACACATCTGACAAAGTTGCACTACATTAAAAACTGCTGCAGATTTGCTCCAAAGATTCTTGTTAGGAGCTCTTGTGTAGAATATTCACTGGACTATGCTTTGATGCTAACCATTTCACAAGCTCCTTAAATCGGAATGGTGAGTGAAGTAGTGCTCTCTTACTGAAAGTTCAATGATCAGGTTGCGCTCTGTTAGCAGATCATCATCAGGATTATAGTAACTGCACTACGATTAGAATTCCATGACATGGGTTAGGGAGGAAAATTAGTCAGTTTTCCCACACCTACTTAGTTTAGTGACATTACAAGACACTAGCAAGCAGATGGATAACAAGATCAGTTCAGCTGCGGTGGATAAGTACATTTCCAACCTGAATCGTTCAGGCTCAGGAATGAGCAATGGTTAGTTTAGCAAGATCTTAGAGGGGGAAGTGTGCACAGACCATACTCTTCAATAAGTGCAAGAAGTTTCTAGAAAGGATGGCAATTAATGAGACAGCAAGAGAACAATGCAGGTTAGTATGAACTGACAATAATTTCCATTAAAGTTTGTGTTTACATAACATTCTTAGCATTCCAGTAAATCCATAGCTGAAGCACTGTTTAAGTACAGTCCTGGTTATATATTCATAAGTGCCATATACGCCTGAAATTTACCACAGTTCGTTATTGTAATCACTGATTGAAGTCAGAACCATTATTACAGTGCATATGCAGCTTCTCTGGTGCAGTTGTGAAGATTAATATTTGTGCCAAAACAGACAGTTTTTACTTTGGTGTGAACTGAAGTTTTGCTAGGAACAGAAAGGTCTGCTTTCTCATTATCTTAATCAGAAACAATTTTAAGGGGGAAAATATACTAAAATTTCTCAAGCCAACTCCATTCGTAAAGCAAGACAATAAAAACTACTTAATTCAACATACAGCATAAACATTTTTGGTCACAATTATGTATAATTTGATCAATTTATGAAAGTTTGTCGTAGCATGGTTGACAAGCGTAACTTTAGCAGGATCCCACTTTGTTGTGACTTCTGAATATTTCTAAAGTAGACTCTCACACTTCATGCTTTGGGAGTAAAGAGAGTATACACATACTTGTGTTCACATAGGCTGGGCAAAGGGGTAATATCTTCAAGACCTCACTTAGACTTGAGCAGATGAGCATTCATTTGAAATTATAGCCGTGGCTATAACAATGGCTGATATCTCCAATTCCACAAAAGAAACGTTAATTGTCCTGCTAAATATCATGACAGTCTTCTAATGCATTTCAAACTGATTTTATGTAGGACGATTTCAGACCATTGGTGTTAAAAATTAAAAGTGTTTACCAACCAAATGCAGAAGATATTTAACAAATCTTTATGTTCGCTTTAAGAACCCTGCTAACTGCAATGTTGTATTATCTGAAGTTGAGCCAGTGCGGTGCAGAGCCGAAATTGGTGCAAATTTCTAAAGAAAACATTGACAAGTTTCACTTTCAGAGACAGGAAAAACAATACCTGTCCAGGCATTCACTTTCTGATGGCTACATTTGTCTAAGAGATAAAAATAAATGGGGCATTGCATCTTAAACACATTAGTGCTCACATCAACTCCCCAGGAGGCTCTAAGATTTAAGAAAATCCTGGTCTATAAATAAGCACTGCCTGACAGAGTAACTCACCAGGGCTGTTTGCTGACTTGAATTTTCACTAATGCTTTGAAATAGTGCTTTAATTCAAATCAAGTTAACAAAGTGTCAACCTTTTCTCTACTTGGCTTTCACTACTCTGAAGATTACAATCCCAATTTTTAATTTACTTTCAGATTAAACAACTTCACAGAATAGAACACAATAGCAACACTGTCCTATTTTCAAGACACTAATCCCTTTGGCTACAAAGAACTCCAGAAGAGGAGGAAAAAAACTGGGTGTTTCCTCATACATAACTTTTACAATTGCACATTGTCAAGACATTGACACAGAGTAAGATAATACACACACTACACCCATCGCACTGCTCTTTTCCATTGAAGCTCAATTGTCTTTAAATATTACAGCACCTTGTCACTGTCTGCCATGAAAACAAAATAAAGGACATTTGAAAACTTGTTTTTATTTCTGTTGAGCCACTCGGACAATTTTAGAGGAACTATTGAAAACTTTATGCAGTTTCGGAGATGCCTTTGTGCAATATGATCAAAAAATCACTTCTTAAAGTTGTGCCACTTAAGATTTTTTTCTCTCAAAGCAAACAGAAACTGTGCACACTATTGTCAGCAGACTAAATTTAAAAAAAACACCAATTTTATTTTAGAAGGATGGACCAAAGTGTTAATGACATTTTGGCTGCCCTGACATTTTCTATCAGTTGCTGTATTTGCATTCGGTACTTAATTTGTTCAGCATGCCTGCTAATTTGGTACTGTTTGCTTTGGCACTGAACGCATAATGCAGCTGCTGCAAATGTCCTGCTCGATTCTTTATTTTTCAAATGGGGGTTTCGATATAAAAAGCAGCAATGTCATGGACAGAACTGAGCTTCCTGTTTATGAGTCAACATAAATATGTAAGGTGGAAGTTGACATTTCTCAGCTGAGGCTTCAGCAGTGCTTCATGTCAAGAGCAAAGCTCCCAAGCAGGGTGGTCTCGTTGTGCCCTTGTAACCTCATAAAATGCTGTGTGACGCTGCTTTACATTGTAATCTAGGCCTAGAATGCACCAATAAACAGTTAACAAGTCAAAAATAAAATTCACCACTTGCGCATCTTTTTTTTAAAAAAAATATTTTTTTCTGTTATTTTTGACTGTCCCTTTTGTCCTTTTCTAAAAGCTTTGCTGACACCATTCATGGATTGATGAGTATTTTAACTTTAGGATGAGAGGTACTGTAAAAGATAGATCACCATCTATTTAATCTGAAAAGGTCAAACTAAGTGCAGTTGCAGATGGAACATTTTTCAGTTGGACTTGGAAAAATAAAGACCCAGGTTTTACAACGCAAAAAGGATTGAGCAGGAGACAAGGGCTCACAGTTTTTCAAAAGAAGTCCATTGAAGCGTTAACTAAAGCTTGGAAATTATTCAATTTTTTTGGCAAAATCAACATGAACTGTTTTGAATATCTTGTTACAACATGAATTCTTAGCGCCCTATTCACTGAATTAAAGGCAACCAATGCTTACAAATGCATTGACTACAGAAGTGGCTCTCAAAGTGGGGTTTGCTGATACTTGGGATCCACTGAGACATTCCAAGGAACATCAAGTAAATGAATGAGCAGTAACTATAAGCAAACTTAGTGCAAGCCAAGGGATTGGGAATGGAATGTGGTCACCATATGTGCAGTACGGAGGAAAGTGTCCGTCTCACATGGAAGGGGACTGTGCTCAGAGGAACATTAGCAGCATTACAAGAGTCACGAGTTAGACCTGTCATTATCAATTAATTGGTTGTCATCAGATGAGTTTAGCCCTGATTAAGAGAGGGGAATGTTTTAAATATTTAACTAGACACACCCCGGCTTACTTAGTGAATACCTATTTTCTTAAAAAAATTATTAAAATACTCTCTGCGTGCAGTACAATACATGAGGATGGTACAATTTTGTGATTTAAGTGGGAATTCTGTGATGACTAATCCATTTGAAAAGGACAATAAAATCAGAAAAAAATGAAAAACTAGACTACAGAACAATAAGTAACATGGAATATTGAAAGGATATTTAATATTCTCAAAGTATATCTCATTTAGCTTTGGTCAAGCACATTGCAAATGTCAACCAGCATAGGTACTCACTTGTACGAAAGTGTGCCAAGAGGCTGCAGAGTTGCTGACTGTTATCTTGTTTAGTGATATCAGTCATACAAGGCCACACTGACGTAGATTCTTTAGTAAAGGTGGATGCTAAAAACATAAAGTGAAATGATTTGGATAATTTCAGGGCTGCATTCAACATTAGTGTTAATCAGGATTCACAGCATTTCATTATGGCATTTCTGAACTTCTTAAGAGTGATCTTTCCATTGCCATTGACTATCTGCCAACAGTGAATTGTGGGCATTTTTCTCTGTGATGGGGCTGAACAGATTCTGTCTGATGTAGCATTTTATTGTTGATCCTCCCAAGTACCACAGATTGAAGAATGCGAATGTAGGAATCCATAACTGACAGCAATTATTCATCAGAAATGAGACTCAGGCACAATTTTATTTCATCATTTAATATTAGTTGAATTCCCACTGCCTCTATTAACATTTCAATTATTAAACTGGCAAGCATTATGGAGCTGGCAATATAATTCAAACCAGATAACACTGAATGGCTTTGCAAGGTCATAGAGTAATTGAGTCATACAGCACAGAAACAGAGCCTTCAGCCAAACCTGTCCATGCCAACCAGATTTCCGAAAGTAAACAAGTCCCATTTGCCTGCCCATATCCCTCTCAACTCTATTTGGCCCTATCTGCCTTGAAATCTTTCCCATCCATGTACCTGTCCAAATGTCTTTTAAATGTTAGAATTGTACCTGCCTCTACCACAGCCGAAGACAAGCATGAAATTACCTTCAAAATTTATTTCCATGCATTTAACTTGTCATTATATTCTGCAGATAGCAGCCAAGGAAGATAATGCGTGGAACTTTCCTAACCCCTGAATAATGTGGGCCATAGCAAGACAATTGGAAAATTCAGTGAGAATGGAAAAACGAGATTCCTGACATTGGGGGAAGAAAAATGTAATTTTCTCTTTAAGGTTTGAACAGGTAGATTAGAATCTCACTCATAAATGGCGATGGCATATATTAACGTCTCGTTATTATCAAATCTTATCTCATTTATATGTAAAATGCCCTGCTTTCAGCCAGCAGAGGGGAATAAAACATCACCAATTCTTGATGTGTAAGTAGGAGTAGTTAGCCAGCAGCTGGCATCTTCTTTGGGCATCCACCTTGGCCAGCATTTCCTACCATCTCATTTATGCTCCTTTTGAAGCATACAGCCTGTGTTCAGGTTTAGAACCAGCAAGCCGCCAGCATCACCTGATCATCACGGCTCATCTCAGACACAGTTATAATATGGTTCGCCCCACTGATGCTCACAAGCATCTTTCATTATAATGCAGTGCCAGGTCCATTTGTTCACAGGGCCAGGCAGCCATCTCATGCATTGGAACAAGATGCATCTCAGGACTCTTAGCTCGCTTAACAAAAACCGAAAGAACTGCGAATGCTGGAAATCAGGAACAAATAATTGCTGGAAAAACTCTGCAGATATGGCAGCATGTGTGGAGAGAAAGCAGAGTTAGCATTTCGGCTCCAGTGACCATTCTTCACAAATTAGCTTATTTTCAAAGTCTGTGTAAAGATTTGTAGCTCAGGTGCCAGTTGTTGTAGTTGTGGGTATGTTCACCAAGCTGGGAAGTTGACTTGCAGACATTTTGTCCCCTGACTAGGTGACATCCTCAGGGCTTTGGAGCCTCTTGTGAAAACTGTGTCTTCTGGAATTTATTTGGTTCCATTCCTGCTGCTTCTGTTTGCTGGTTCCAGTAGTTCATTGTAGTGGACGGTATCTTGGGTCAAGGTCAATGTGCTTGTTGATGGAGTCTGTGGATGACTGGAACAAACAATCCACCCACAAAGCCGACCCAAACTCTGGATCAGATACATGGACAACACTTTTATAATTATTAAGAGAACAGAATTCGAGAATGCAGCACCATGCTCATAAGGATCAGATTTACGAGAGAGGAGGAAACTGATAATTAACTCCCCTTCCTGGATATGATGGTGGAAAGAGCACAAAATGGTGAATGAACCACAAAAGTGTACAGAAAAACCACATACAAGGATCAGATCCTGAACTACAACAGCAACCACCCAAACACACGCAAGAGAAGCTGCATTACGACCTAGTTCAAAAGGGCCAAAACACACTGCAGTACTCCTGGCTTGCGAAGAGAAGAATATCTCTGCAGAGTCCTCACCAAGGGCGGATACCCCTGAAACTGCCTAACAAACAAACAACGTGACAAGGACATGCCACAACCCAACACAGTAACCACTCTACCTTGTATAAAAAACATCTCAGCACTAACAGCCAGCCCTCTCCAACTACACTGATTATGGCAGCCCATAATCCGACAGCCACGCTCAGACAACTCACCAGAACCGAAGAGCCTGTACCCATCTAGTGCAAGGCTACCATAATTTACAAAACTCAGTGCCAAGAGTGCATAAAATACTATACAGGACATTCAGGCAGACAACTAACAATCTGCATTCACGAACACAAACTAGCCACTAAATGCCATGACCACCTGTCCCTAGTAACCATATACACTGATGACAAGAGCCACAAATTTGACCAGGACAACGCAACGATTATAAGACAAGCTAAACAGAGGACAGCGAGAGAATTTCTACAAGCATGGCTCTCATCCACAGACTCCATTAACAAACAGAGCTAGACCCAATATACCATCCACTACAATGAACTACCGGAACCACCAACAGAAAGCAGCAGGAACAGAACCAAATAAATTCCAGAAGACACAGTATAGCAGTGCTTCACAGGAGACTCCAAAGCCCTGAGGATGTCACCGAGACAGGGGACAGAACGTCTTCAAATCAACATCCCAGCTTGGTGAACCCACCCACAACTACGTTAGCTTGCTTTCTTAGTCCTCACTCACTTTACACATACTGCATTTCTCTGTTGCCTTGTCTTGCTTCTTGTATATTCCTGCCTCATCCAGAACTTACAGGCTCACAATAGATCTGTCATTCCTGGCCTTTTAGTGTAGACAGAAACAGGTGGTCATGTTTGCCAGCAATGATAAGTCAAGTGTTGCAATGTAATACCAAACTAGGTCAACGTAACACCTGTGCCACACATAGGTAGCTTAGGTGGCAAACATGCCAAATGTACTTGGAACAAACAGCCATGTTTCAAAGTGTAAGGAAAGTAGCCCTCAGTCAGTCAGGTCAAAAAGAGACTGCATCCCCACCATATTCAGTCAAGACCATCATCCAATGTGATTCCAGGGCTGTTAATATTGATGCAGGTGGAGGAATGTTGGTGAGATCTCCAGAATGACTGAGCAGGAGGGGCAGAAGGTAGGAAGGGTTTCTTCTTTCAGAGGAATTTTTTTTTGAGTGCGAGCAGCAGCTGAGTTTAAACGAAACCGGAAGGCTACAGCTAAGACAGTTTGTTTTAAAATTACTTACCGGTAGCAGGCAGCGGCGTTTTTTTTTCTCTACACAGAAAGAGCAGGAGCAGCAGGAGGAAGTGACGACGACCAGAGGGGCAGCCAGGAAGGAAAGCAGTGAGTATATAAATCAGGAAGGCAGCTAAACCCGAGACTCTACAACCGTAGTGTCTCCCACCCGCCCTCCTCCTCTAACCCCCTTACTAAGTACTGTTTATCCATTAATTGTTTTTTTTAAAAAAGACTATAGCAGAGAGATATCAGGAAGTATTTTAACTCAAACCTGTACAAAGTAATAAAGTAATTAACTAAGCAGAGATGGCTGGGCAGGTGATGTGCTGTAGCTGTATGATGTGGGAGCTGGCTGATCCCATTGTGAATGGCAGTGACCACATCTGCAGCAAGTGTTGGTTGCTGGAAGAACTCCGGATCAGAGTTGATGATCTGGAATCTGAGCTTCAAACACTGCGGCACATCCAGGACAGGGAGAGTTACCTGGACGCTTTGTTTCAGGAGGCAGTCACACCTGGGAGATTAAGTAATTCACATTCAGCTAGTGATCAGGCACAAAAGAGTGTGACTGTAAGTGAGGCAGACAGGGGGAGCCTGAGTTCAGGAGTGCAGGAGTCTCAGCCCTTGACCTTGTCCAACAGATATGAGATTCTTGCTCCCTGTACGGATGAGG